>NW_021192811.1:0-1599 GCF_002162155.2 Triticum dicoccoides | reverse complement strand
CACTAGTTTCAAGAAAAGGGCAAAGGGAAAGGAAGGGAACTTCAAGTGGAAAGACAAGCAAGTTGTCACTCCCACGAAGAAGCCCAAAGCTGAACCAAAGCCTGAAACTGAGTGCTTACACTGCAAAGGAAATGGTCACTGGAAGCGGAACTACCCTAAATATTTGGTGGATAAGAAGGATGGCAAAGTGAAAAAGGGTATATTTGATATACAGGTGTTTGATGTGTGCTTTACTAGTGTTTATAGCAACCCCTCGGTATTTGGTACTGGTTCAGTTGCTAAGAGTAGTAACTCGAAACGGGAGTTGCAGAATAAACAGAAACTAGTTAAGGGTGAAGTGATGATGTATGTTGAAAGTAGTTTCAAGATTGATATGATCATCATCGCACACTCCCTATTCTTTCGGGATTAGTGTTGAACCTAAATAAATGTTATTTGGTGTTTGCGTTGAGCATAAATATGATTTGATCATGTTTATTGCAATACGGTTATTCATTTAAGTAAGAGAATAAACTGTTGTTCTATTTACATGAATAAAACCTTATATGGTTACACACCCAATGAAAATGGTTCATTGGATCTCGATCGTAGTGATACACATATTCATAATATTGATGCCAAAAGATGCAAAGTTAATGATAGTGCAACTTATTTGTGGCACTGCCGTTTGGGTCATATCGGTGTAAAGCGCATGAAGAAACTCCATAAAGATGGATTTTCGGAATCACTTGGTTATGAATCATTTGATGCTTGCGAACCGTGCCTTTTGGGCAAGATGACTAAAACTCCGTTCTTCGGAACAATGGAACGAGTTACTGACTTGTTGGAAATAATACATACCGATGTATGCGATCCAATGAGTGCTGATGCTCGTGGCAAGCATCGTTGTTTTCTGACCTTCACAAGATGATTTGAGCAGATATGGGTATATCTACTTGATGAAACATAAGTCTAAAATAGTTGAAAGGTTCAAAGAATTTCAGAGTGAAGTGGAAAAATCATCGTAACAAGAAAATAAAGTTTCTGCGATCTGATCACGGAGACAAATATTTGAGTTACAAGTTTGGTCTTCAATTAAAACAATGTGGAATAGTTTCACAGCTCACGCCACCTGGAACACCACATCGTTATGGTGTGTCCGAACATCGTAACCGCACTTTATTTGATATGGTGCGATCTATGATATCTCTTTACCACTATCGTTTTGGTTATGCATTAGAGACAGCTGCATTCACGTTTTAAAATATGGCACCATCTAAATCCGTTGAGATGACACTGTATGAACTATGGTTTAGCAGTAAACCTAAGCTGTTGTTTCTTAAAGTTTGGGGCTGCGATGCTTATGTGAAAAAGTTTCATCCTGATAAGCTCAAACCCAAATCGGAGAAGTGCGTCTTCATAGAATACCCAAAGGAAATTGTTGGGTACACCTTCTATCACAGATCCGAAGGCAAAACATTCGTTGCTAATAATGGATCCTTTCTAGAGAAGGAGTTTCTCTCGAAAGAAGTGAGTGGGAGGAAAGTAGAACTTGACGAGGTAACTGTACCTGCTCCCTTACTGGAAAGTAGTTCATCACAGAAAACTGTTTCAGTGACA
>NW_021192810.1:0-1259 GCF_002162155.2 Triticum dicoccoides | reverse complement strand
CATGAGGTATAAGGAGTAAAAAGAGCCTTACGTTCCATCCCACAATCAATTCCCTTATATAACTAAAGAATTTTCTAGACTCAACTTCGACCAGTTTGGCTTGGTAATCCTACAGGCAGTCAAGCTCTGATACCAACGCTGTCAGGACCCCGACTCGATGTCACATCGATCTAGCCGGTAACACCTCATATCACTTTGCGGCCTCACGCACGGTATCCCCACGGGTGTCGCCTTACCTTTGCCCGGGACCGTTTGCGCCTTTTGGCTCACGTATATGATAGTGTCGCTAGCATCCATATGATAAGGAGCCCGGGCTGACATGACTAGTCGTAAACCCAAAGTGGCACAGACTTACAGGGACAGGCATCCATGACCCAGCATCGAACGTGTCGGTCATCAGCAAGTGAATCCAGGCTGTAGCACTGGGCTAGCAGGACTCCGGTGAACCGGGCTGTAGCGGGCTAACAGGACTCCGGTATTCATCGCGTGACATTTCCCCGAAGGGACACACACAGGAACGAAGAAGGACACATGCCGGCCAGTCTAAGTGTTCCGGAGCAGTAGCAAGCTACCAAGGCTCAATGGAAACACTAGGAGACATTTCCCGGTAAGAGAGGCTACTAAAGATAAACAACTAGATGGTCAGATCCCACACATACCAAGCATTTCAACAACATACACACAATATGCTCGATATGTGCAATACAACATGGCATCACAAAATGACTCTATGACTCAAGTATTTTATTCAATAGGCTCCGAGGAGCGAGACATTACAAACATGGGTCTCATGACCCAACAATCAGAGCATACAAGTCAAAGCACAAGCGGAGGCTATCATGTCTGAGTACAGACATCTATAAATGAAAAAGGCTGAGAAGCCTGACTATCGATCAGATCCTGCCGAGGGCACAAGATCGTAGCTGAGGTATCAAGCTAAACGTCGAAGTCCAAGCGGAACTACTAATGAGACTGAAGTCTCTCTGCAAAACATAAAATATGCAAACGTGAGTACAAATGTACCCAGCAAGACTTACATCAGAACTAACTACATATGCATCATTATCAACAAAGGGGATGGTGGGGTTTAACTGCAGCAAGCCAGCTTTGACTCGGTGGCTATCCTAAACTACGACTGCAAGCGACTCTTTTGAGGTGGCGCACACGAGTCCACATATTCACCATATCAATACACCACTATGGATCCGCTCCCGTCTCCCTACGAGAACGCCATCCATAGCACTCACGCTTATCTTGCG
>NW_021192809.1:0-585 GCF_002162155.2 Triticum dicoccoides | reverse complement strand
TCCGGGCGGCGTCCGGGCGGCGAGGAGAGGGCGAGGGAGGGATAGGGCGAGGGCGAGGGCGAGGGCGAGGGCGAGGGCAGCGGCGGCGGCGGCGGTGGATCGAGAGGGAGAGAACTGGCGAGGGGGATCGGGCGAAGGGGGGATCGGGCGAAGGGGGGCCACAATACTAATGGCGCACCACACCGTGGTGCGCCATTAGCATGTCCATACTAATGGCGCACCTCACCGTGGTGCGCCATTAGTATTTTTTTTATTTCAGCTCGAGCCAAAAGGTTATGTAGTACCAGAACCTATCTATGTCAAGCCCACTCTACTAGCTCGACTGGTCAGCAGCCAGTTCTCACACCAGGAGGTCCTGGGTTCGACTCCCAGGCTCCACAATTTTTTTTTAGCATTTAAAAAGTTGTTTGATACTTATTTATGTTTAAATATGTTCAAACTTGTTTAAATAATAACAGTAATATTTTTTTATAAGACAGTAGCATTTAAAAAGCTGTTTGATACTAATTTTTTTATAAGACGGTGCGCGGGGTGCGGGGGGTCGGCGGCGGCGGTTGAGTAGGGGAATCGAGGGTGCGGGGGGTC
>NW_021192808.1:0-930 GCF_002162155.2 Triticum dicoccoides | reverse complement strand
GACCCTCTCGGCTTCTTATTCACCCTAGTTCTCCGTCCAGGAGTTGCAAGTAGTTTCTGGTGTTTGTAGCCTACTGGAGGCCGTGGACAGCGCTGACCGTAGGGGTGGGCTGTGATGCGGTAGGTACGTGGCACGGTGTACCGAATACCCGTTAGGTATTTCGGGAACCCTGTTCACATCGTTCGGGGCCGTATGGGAAACCTCGGCCGGACTCCCTGCGGATGGAACCTGGATAGGCGATAAACCTGGACTGGAGGCTTAGGTGATTAGGTAGGTCGTGGCCGACACCCACGTTGGGCTTCCGCTTGAAGGTTGCCGAGTACATGTCGTGTAAACGACGGTAAGTGGTGAGAGCGTGTATGAAGAAGTACACCCCTGCAGGGTTAACATGATCTATTCGAATAGCCGCGTTCGCGGTAAAGGACTACTTGGTTGCCTATACAGTTCATAGACAAGTAAATGGAAACTATTAAAAGCCTCAAGATAAGTGTGAGTGCCGAGGATGGCTCTTCCGTAGGAAGACGGAGGCGGATCCTCGGTAGTGTATTGAATTGGTGAGTAGTGGACTCGTGTGCGCAAAACCATTTCAAGTTGGAGTATCGTAGGATAGTCTAGCCAAGAGTCAAAGCTGGCTTGCTGCAATAACTCCACCAACCCTTCTTGATAACATGCATGTATGTAGGATCTGATGTAAGTCTTGCTGAGTACCTTTGTACTCATGTTGCTATAATCTACATTTTTACAGAAGACGCTGCAACCCCTTCTGATGGGTTCTATGTAGACGTTGACATCAACGAGTAGGCTAAAGACCCAGGTGGTGAACCTGAGCTTGTGAAGGACCACGTAGTATAGTTAGGCTTTCCAAGCCTCTTTTATTTTACTAGTTGTCTGTACTCAGACAAATTACTTCCGCTGCTGGTTTGTATGACT
>NW_021192807.1:0-765 GCF_002162155.2 Triticum dicoccoides | reverse complement strand
CCTGATTTCGCCAGCCCAAAGGGCGGGAAGCGGCGGCCTTTGGTCCCGGTTGGTGGCACCAACCGGGACTAAAGGGGGGCATTGGTCACGGTTGGTGCCACCAACCGGGACCAATGGCCTTGTGCTGCCCCGCGCCCAAAAGTTTAGTCCCACCTCGCTAGTTGAGACGGCTCGGGAGTGGTTTATAAGCGCTGCTGCGCCCACCCTCCCGAGCTCCTCTCAACTGCAGGCTTTCGGGCCTAATTTGTCACTGCAATGCCTGTGGGCCTACTAGGCCTACTACGGGCTTGAATCCGGGCCCATGGTAGGGTTTCTAGTCGTATTCAGGCCGTGGTGGCCCAATAGGTGGCATTTTTTTGTTTTTTTGTTGCTTTATTTATTTTCTTTTGTTTTTTTGCTTTATTTTTTAATTCTCTATGCTTTTAGTTTTAGAAAAATTATAAACTTTTTGTTAATGCCATTAGTTTTCAAATTTGAAAACACTTTTTTAGTTTTTTTGTTTTCTTTGTTGCTTTATTTATTTTATTTTGTGATTAACTTTACTATAAAAATAGTTTTTTCCTGTTTTTTTGATTTGTTTTTTGCATTATTTATTTTCTTTTGTTTTTTGCTTTAATTTTTAATTCTGTTTGCTTTTAGGTTAGCAAAATTATAAACTTTCTATTAGCGCCATTAGTTTTAGAAAAATTATAAACTTTCTGTTAGTGCCATTAGTTTTCAAATTTGAAAACACTTTTTTAGTTTTTTAGTTTTCTTTGTTGCTTT
>NW_021192806.1:0-1149 GCF_002162155.2 Triticum dicoccoides | reverse complement strand
CCGAGCCCCCTGCTGGCCGTTCCCGCCGCTCGCCGGAGCTGGCCGGCCCTTTTCCCTCCTCGCCCGTCGATTTGGGCGAACGCCCAGTCGGGCGCGCCCGACCCGCAAGCCCCCCCCGGGCCACTAACCACAGGGCCCGCCCCAAAACGTTTTTCTTTAAAAAAAAGAAAAGAAGTAGGAATAAAAAAATAATAATATATATATAATATAATAAAATAAATATAATTAATAGAAATAAAAATGATTTAATAAAATTAATTATTAATTAATTAATTAATTAAGTAATTAATTAAGTTAATTAATTCGGTTTAATTAATTGAATTAACTAGTTAATTTTAATTAAACTATAATTAGGATTAATCTAAACCCTAAATAAACCTAACAGTGTATGACAGGTGGGACCCGCGGGACCCACATGACAGGTTGACCAGGTCAACGGTCAACGCTGACTGCTGACGTCAGCATGACATCATGCTGACGTCATAAATCCATTTTCGAATTAAATAATTAATTAATTAAATTCCGGAAATTAATATAATCTTTAGAAAATCATATCTTTTAATCCGTAACTCGGATTAAAATACTTTCTACATGAAAGTTGCTTAGAACGACGAGACGATTCCGGATACGCAGTCCGTTCGTCCGCCACACACCCCTAACCTATGGAACTCGCAACTTTTCCCCTCCGGTTCATCAGTCCGAAAACGCGAAACACCGGGAATACTTTCCCGGATGTTTCCCCCTTTCGTCGGTATCACCTACTACCGCGATTGGGCACACCTAGCATCGTTACTTGTCATGTCATGCATCGATATGCATTTGTTTGCATGGTATTCATTGTTTCTTCCCCCTCTTCTCTCCGGTAGACTACGAGACCGACGCTGCTGCTGCCCAGTTCGACTACGGAGTTGACGACCCCTCTCTCTTGCCAGAGCAACCAGGCAAGCCCCCCCCTTGATCACCAGATATCGCCTATTCTCCTCTATACTGCTTGCATTAGAGTAGTGTAGCATGTTACTGCTTTCGTTAATCCTATTCTGATGCATAGCCTGACATTGTCGCTACATCTGTTGATACCTTACCTGCAATCCTAAATGCTTAGTATAGGATGCTAGTTTATCATCATTGGCCCTACATTCTTGTCAGTCT
>NW_021192805.1:0-1125 GCF_002162155.2 Triticum dicoccoides | reverse complement strand
GTAGTTGAACCCACTTCCTCTGCATGACCTGTCATTGCCACAGTAACTAGATGAAACCCACTAGCATGTGTAGGAGTTGATTGAGCCATATGTATGTGTTGTTCCTACCTTGCTATGCCTGCTATGCTTAGAGTCGTGTCAGGTCTGGTTCATCTGGGTGATGGGCTAGAGTGAAATGATTATGTCGGTAATAAGAGTGGTGTGGTGAACACGATTTGGTAAAGGTATCGATGAGAGGCCATGTAGGAGTACATGGTGGGTTGTTTCATTGAAGCCGACCTTAAGCACTGAGATCTGTATGTGTGATTTAAGAATCAGCTACTACCATGCATTGGGCCCGAAACCAATGGACCCTCTCGGCTTCTTATTCACCCTAGTTCTCCGTCTAGGAGTTGCAAGTAGTTTCTGGTGTTTGTAGCCTACTGGAGGCCGTGGACAGTGCTGACCATAGGGGTGGGCTGTGATGCGGTAGGTACGTGGCCGGGTGTACCGAATACCCGTTAGGTATCTCGGGAACCCTGTTCACATCGTTCGGGGCCGTATGGGAAACCTCGGCCGGACTCCCTGCAGATGGAACCTGGATAGGCGATAAACCTGGACTGGAGGCTTAGGTGGTTAGGTAGGTTGTGGCCGACACCCACGTTGGGCTTCCGCTTGAAGGTTGCCGAGTACATGTCGTGTAAACGACGGTAAGTGGTGAGAGCGTGTATGAAGAAGTACACCCCTGCAGGGTTATCATGATCTATTCGAATAGCCGCGTCCGCGGTAAAGGACTACTTGGTTGCCTATACAGTTCATAGACAAGTAAATGGAAACTACTAAAAGCCTCAAGATAAGTGTGAGTGCCGAGGATGGCTCTTCCGTAGGAAGACGGAGGTGGATCCTCGGTAGTGTATTGAATTGGTGAGTAGTGGACTCATGTGCGCAAAACCATTTTGAGTTGGAGTCTCGTAGGTTAGCCTAGCCAAGAGTCAAAGCTGGCTTGCTGCAACAACTCCACCAACCCTTCTTGATAATATGCATGTATGTAGGATCTGATGTAAGTCTTGCTGAGTACCTTTGTACTCATGTTGCTATAATTTACATTTTTACAGAAGACGCTGCAACCCCTTCTGATGGGTTCTA
>NW_021192804.1:0-1221 GCF_002162155.2 Triticum dicoccoides | reverse complement strand
TATTGCCACCCCTGGGAGGCAAGCTTTGGTGGTCGATCCAGTTGTCGAAGGCACTCGACTGACAAAGGTGCTGATGGATGGTGGAAGTGGGCTGAATCTGTTATATGCAGACACGTTGAAAGGTATGGGCATTCCGATGTCCCGACTGAGCACTAGTAACATGAGCTTCCATGGAGTTATACCAGGGAAGAAGGCCGAGTCACTCGGCCAGATAGCTTTGGACGTAGTGTTTGGCGATTCAAAGCATTTTCGCAAAGAAAAGTTGACGTTTGAGGTCGTGGATTTTCAAAGTGCATATCATGCCATTTTGGGGAGACCAGCCTATGCACGGTTCATGGCTCGACCATGTTACGTGTACCTCAAATTGAAGATGCCCGGTCCCAAAGGTGTGATCACTGTCACCGGTGATAGGAAAAAGGCAGAGGAGTGCTTTCAGAAGGGCTCCAAAATTGCCGATTCCCAAGTGACAGCGGTCGAGTTTGAAGAATACAAGCAAAACGCAGATCCGAGTGACTTGCTGCGATCCAAGAAGCCCGCCACAGAATCTGCATTCCAGTCGTCCGGTGGGACGAAGCCTGTTCACATTCACCCGACCGACCCCGAAGCAGCTCCGACCCGCATCTCCACAACACTCGACCCAAAATAGGAAGAAGCGCTCATCCAGTTCCTCCGTGAGAACTGGGACATTTTTGCATGGAAGCCCGCTGACATGCCAGGTGTTCCCAGGGGACTGGCTGAGCATCGCCTCAGAGTCGACTCGTCTGCAAAGCCAGTCAAAGAACATCTTCGGCGGTCCGCCGTCCAGAAGAGAAAGGCCATCGGTGAAGAAGTGGCTCGACTGTTGGCGGCAGGATTTATCCGAGAGATATTCCACTCCGAGTGGCTCGCTAATGTCGTCATGGTTCCTAAGAAGGACAAGTCGCTCCGAATGTGCATTGATTTCAAGCACATCAACCGGGCCTGCCCGAAAGATCACTTTCCTCTCCCTCGCATAGATCAAATTGTTGACTCGACCGCGGGATGCGAGAGGTTGTCTTTTTTAGATGCTTACTCCGGGTACCACCAGATCCGTCTGTATGGGCCCGATGAAGTAAAAACAGCTTTCATCACTCCATTCGGGTGCTTCTGCTATATCACCATGCCATTCGGCCTCAAGAATGCCGGAGCCACATTTATGCGAATGATTCAGAAGTGTCTACTCACTCAAATCAGTCGGAATGT
>NW_021192803.1:0-1695 GCF_002162155.2 Triticum dicoccoides | reverse complement strand
GTTGGTGCTGCTGTTGATACTTCTGTGGCTCCTGCTGCTGATGCGGAGGAGGATGATTATGTGGGAGATTACGAGGATGAGGTTGCTCAAAATCAGAACTACGTGCAACCACCTGCACCACAACCACCAGGTCGTCCACATGCAAATAATCACAATGGTAGGGCTTTCCCTCAGGTACGAGATCATGACCATCTTCCTAAACTGAAATTGAATATTCCACCTTTCGAGGGTAGATATGTTCCTGATATATATCTTACTTGGGAGTTAGAAACTGAACAACGATTTACATGTTTACAATATCCCGAGGAGAGACGGGTTGCCGCTGCTGTTTGTGCTTTCACTAGTTTTGCATGTGTATGGTGGTCTGAACATTGTAGATTATATCCTATTCCAACTACTTGGGCTGCTTTGAAAACTGCTATGCGTACTCGTTGGGTTCCACCATATTATCAACGTGAATTGCTTCAGAAATTACAGTGCTTAAGACAAGGAAAAAATTATGTAGAAGAATATTATCAGGAATTACAAACTGGCATGATTAGATGTGGTATTGTTGAGGAGAATGAAGCTATGCTTGCACGTTTTCTGGGTGGATTAAATAGAGAGATTCAGACCATTCTAGACTATAAGGAGTATACTAATATCACTCATTTATTCCATCTTGCTTGTAAAGCTGAACGTGAAGTGCAGGATCGACAAGCATTGGCGCGAACTAACTTTTCTGCAGGCCGACCTTCATCATGGACACCGCGTGCATCTTCTACTTCAACTGCACCAGCACCTCAATCAGGTGTCTCCTCCAGTCGTGATACAAGAAAACAGGCACAACCACCATTATCTGCCAAGAGCGCACCTGCTGGGCCTGCACAGAGTTCTGCTTCTTCCATGGCATCAATAGGGCACACAAGTGATATTATTTGTCGTCGTTGTAAGGGAGGAGGTCATTATGCGAGAGAATGCAAATCTCCGCGTGTGATGATTGCTACCGCGGATGGTGGACATGAGTCCGCTAGTGACTATGATGAGGAGACTTTGGCTCTTATTACACGTGAAGAACATGGTGGAGATGATTCTGATCATGAGACGCAATACATGGCTCCTGAAGACGCTGACAGGTATGAATGTTTAGTTGCTCAACGTGTTTTGAGTGTGCATGTCACACAAGCTGAGCAAAATCAGAGGCACAATTTGTTCCATACCAAGGGAGTTGTGAAAGAACGTTCTGTGCGCGTCATCATAGATGGAGGGAGCTACAACAACTTGGCTAGCATGGAGATGGTGGAGAAGCTTTCTCTCACCACAAGACCACATCCACATCCTTACTACATCCAATGGTTCAACAACAGCGGCAAGGTTAAGGTAACACGTACTGTTCATGTGCATTTTAGTATCTCTACATATGCTGATTATGTTGATTGTGATGTGGTACCTATGCAAGCATGTTCCTTATTACTTGGTAGACCATGGCAATTTGATAAAAATTCTGTACACCATGGTAGAAACAATCACTATACTCTTGTTCATAAGGATAAAAATATTACTTTGCTTCCTATGACTCCTGATTCCATTTTGAAAGATGATATTAATAGAGCTAATAAAGCAAAATAGGAGACGAATAAGAGTGAAAATCAGATTGTGGCAAAAGAATTTGAGCAACAAATGAAGTCTAATAATAAACCATCTAGTGTTGCTTCT
>NW_021192802.1:0-1699 GCF_002162155.2 Triticum dicoccoides | reverse complement strand
TCAAATACCATTTAATTGATTTGTGCTAAACAGCAGCTATAAGTTGTTCTAACATGCATGAAAATGGTACAGATGGATTCCTTGAATTTTTCTGATAATTTTTCATATATAATTTATTTAATTTGGAGCTACGGTTGAATTTCTATGATTTTTAGAAGTTTTTACAATTTTCTGGAATTATTAAATCATTTCCTAATTTATTTTAATTCCAGAGAGGAATTATTGCGTCAGCATGACCTCATGCTGACCTCAGCAGGTCAACGGGCGCCGTCCAGGTCAAACTGACCTGTGGGGTCCACTGGTCAGTGACCCAGTCAACTAACTAAGTTAGTTAGCCCTAACTAACTTAGTTAGCCGGGCGGGGCCCACATGTCAGTAGCCTATCTAATTAGCTAGGTTAATTAGCGCTAACTAATCTAACACTAATCTAGCAGGCGCCTGGGCCCACACGTCAGGGGGGTCAAACCCCGGGTCAAAACCCGCCGGAGTTGACCCGCGGCTTGTCGCCGGCGACGCCAGCAACGGCGGAGGGCGTCGGAAACGCTCCTTCGGCGACCAAAACGGCGACTGAGGGGCTCTACGCGTAGCTGGGAGTCGCCCGCATCCATTTGTGCAAACGGCAGGGGCTGAGGTGGCCCGAGCTCACCGGAACGGGGCCCGCGGCGGCGACCGGAGTTCGGGCCAGCACGGGCACGGGGCTACGCTTGGCGAGCGAGCGAGCTGAGAGGCTGGGCGGCTCCTGGGAGATCCACGAGCTCGAGGTCGTGCTCGGACGTGAGTTCGGTGACCTGCAACGACGGCGGCGACAGGCGTGACGGCGGTGAGCTTCCGCCGCGGTGGCCATGGGGGATAGAGGAGGGATTAGACGGCGGGGAGAGAGGGGTTGGGAGAAGGAGCTCACAGCGGGTGCAGCGGTGGCCTCGGCGAGCTCGGGGAGGCACCGGAGCTCGCGAATCCTCGAAAGTTCGCCGGCGGCCGAAGGTTGGGGGCGAGCTTGAGGGCGACGCTGCAGGGCTTCCGGAGGGCCGTGGTTCGGTGGGGAGGAAGAGGGGGTCGGGGCGGAGCTCCCTGGGCGTCGGTGAGGCGTGGGGGGGCACGGTGGCTGCGGTGGTGCTCGTCGGTGGCGGCGGGCGCATTCGGTGAGATGGGGAAACGGCGAGGGAGAGAGCAGGGGGAAGGAATGAGAGGCCGGATCGATCGGGACGGCACCGAGGAGGAAGACCCGCGGCGTTGCGCTGTCCCGAGGACGCAGGCAGGCAGGCAGGTGGCGTGGCAGCACGGCCGTGCGCGCGCGTCGGGCACGCGCTCGGCGTCCGACTGGCGCGGTGGAGACGACGACTGGCAGTTGGGCCAGTGGGCCGCACTGCTGGGCTGGGTAAGTGGCCAGGTATCCTCTCTCTCTATCTCCCTTTTTCTAATATCTCAGTTTTCTATTATTCTGTAAATTTAGGGCTTTATTAAAAATACTCAGACACTTTCAAAAATCATGAAACTAATCATGGCTACTGTTTAGAATATATCCAACAGTAAACATTTTAGTTTATGATTATTTGAGCATTTAAAATATTTAATAGCATTTAAAAGCTCAAAGAAAATACTATATGATTTAATTCAGTGACCAAATATGTCCTGCAAAAATATAAACCATTTTTGGTAGATGCCTCCACCTCAAACCAGAAATGTTGAACATTTTTAGAGG
>NW_021192801.1:0-990 GCF_002162155.2 Triticum dicoccoides | reverse complement strand
GGCATATTTCCAACAGTCTCCCACTTGCACTAGAGTCAATAATCTAGTTACATTGTGACGAATCGAACACCCATGGAATTCTGGTGTTGATCATGTTTTGCTCTAGGGAGAGGTTTAGTCAACGGATCTGCTACATTCAGGTCCGTATGTACTTTACAAATCTCTATGTCTCCATCTTGAACATTTTCACGAATGGAGTTGAAGCGACGCTTGATGTGCCTTGTCTTCTTGTGAAACCTGGGCTCCTTGGCAAGTGCAATAGCTCCAGTGTTGTCACAGAAGAGCTTGATCGGCCCCGACGCATTGGGTATGACTCCTAGGTCGGTGATGAACTCCTTCACCCATATTGCTTCATGTGCTGCCTCCGAGGCTGCCATGTACTCCGCTTCACATGTAGATCCCGCCACGACGCTTTGCTTGCAACTGCACCAGCTTACTGACCCACCATTCAAAATATACACGTATCCGGTTTGTGACTTAGAGTCATCCAGATCTGTGTCGAAGCTAGCGTCGACGTAACCCTTTACGATGAGCTCTTCATCACCTCCATAAACGAGAAACATTTCCTTAGTCCTTTTCAGGTACTTCAGGATGTTCTTGACCGCTGTCCAGTGTTCCTTGCCGGGATTACTTTGGTACCTTCCTACCAAACTGACGGCAAGGTTAACATCAGGTCTGGTACACAGCATGGCATACATAATAGAACCTATGGCTGAGGCATAGGGGATGACGCTCATCTCTTCTATATCTTCTGCCGTGGTCGGACATTGAGCTGAGCTCAATTTCATACCTTGTAACACAGGCAAGAACCCCTTCTTGGATTGATCCATATTGAACTTCTTCAATATCTTATCAAGGTATGTGCTTTGTGAAAGACCTATGAGGCGTCTCGATCTATCTCTATAGATTTTGATGCCTAATATATAAGCAGCTTCTCCAAGGTCCTTCATTGAAAAACTTTTATTCAAGTAGGCCTTGATGCTGTCCAAG
>NW_021192800.1:0-1098 GCF_002162155.2 Triticum dicoccoides | reverse complement strand
AAAGGAAGATATGTTGTTACCAGGGAGGAAGCAGCTGAACACGAGGGGAGAGCGGAGGCGGCTCGCCAACATGCCGCAGCTCAGGAGGCATTTGCTGCTGCATCTCAGTACGACCCCAGTTACAACTACGGATATCAGCCAGGCTATCCTTGGCATTAGACCAACTTAGGCCAAAAGCCTAAGCTTGGGGGAGTACACATTTCTCACCGACTTTACGTTCATGTTCACACACTATTCTAGTCGTCGGTGCTCATACTCTTTCATTGTATTATCCATGCTAGTTTAATTTTCTTTTTCTAGTTTTCTTCTTGTGTGTCTGATAAACCTTAAGAAAAACCAAAAAAATTAGTTAGTTTAATTTCCATGCTTTTAGTAGAATTAAAATGAAAACCCAAAAAGATTTCTCCTTCTTCTTCTTACTTGTTGGGAGCTTTCCCGTGTAAATAGTTTTGTTTTCTTTTCTTTCCTTTGGGGGTCGAGAGTAGAAGACCATATTGAAAATGTTTAGTGGCTCTCATATAATTGATTGTTTATTTAACTTAGAGCCCATATTACTTTGTCTTCTCTCTTAAGTTGAATGCTTGCAGATTCCAGCTTAGTCCAATGCACGTGCACTACTATTATTATACACATCGTTCGGTCGTGCAAGTGAAAGGCAATAACGACGATATATGATGGACTGATCGAGATGAGAGAAGCTGGTATGAACTCGACCTCTCTTGTTTTTGTAAATACGATGAGTTCATCGTTCCTGATTCAGCTTATTATGAATTAAACATATTTGCAATGACATTTAGAGATTGTAGTTGCTTGTGTCGTGCTTGATTAGCTATGAGTTATAATGGTTTACCTTACGTGCCAACATGCTATTAGAATGGTTATGATGTGGTATGATGGGATGGTATCCTCCTTTGAATAAATTGAGTGACTCGACTTGGCACATGTTCACGCATGTAGTTGAAACAAATCAACATAGCCTTCACGATATTTATGTTCATGGTGGATTATATCCTACTGATGTTTGTACTCGGTGTGAATTAATTTTAATGCATGTTTATGACTGTTGTCGCTCTCTCAGTTGGTCGATTCCCAGTCTCT
>NW_021192799.1:0-1098 GCF_002162155.2 Triticum dicoccoides | reverse complement strand
TAATAGTCCAAGAAACGGGCTAGAATCGGCCAAAACTGCGATTGTCGATGACCGACACGTAAGTGCGCCTTAGGGTTCGACAACTGTGGAAATCGCTTCGGGACCCCAAAAAGATGAGTAATAGTCCATGAAACGGGCCAGAATCGACAAAAACCACGAGTGTTGATGACCGACACGTAAACGCACCACAGCGTTTGTTAATCGTGGAAATCACTGCGGGACCCCAAAACAGTCAGTATTAGTCCATGAAACGGGCCAGAATTGGCCAAAACAATGAGTGTTGATGACCGACACGTAAGTGCACCTTAGGGTTCAACTACTGTGGAAATCGCTTCGTGACCGCAAAACGGTGAGTAATAGTCAATGAAACGGGCCAGAATCGTCAAAAACCGCGAGTGTTGAGGTCTTACACATAAGCGCACCCCGGGGTTCGTTAATCGCGCAAATCACTCTGGGACCCCAAAAAAGTGAGTAATAGTCCACAAAATGGGCCAGAATCAGCCAAAATTGTGAGTGTTGATGACCGACATGTAAGCGCACCTTGGGGTTCATAGACTATGGAAAACTCTTTGGGATCCCTAAACGGTGAGTAATAGTCCACGAAACAAGTCAGAATTGGCCAAAGCTATGAGTGTTGATGACGGGCACGGAAACGCACCCCAGGGATCGGCCATCATGGAAATCGCTCTGGAACCCCAAAATGGTGAGTAACAGTGCACAAAACATACCAGAATCGGCCAAAATTGTGAGTTTTGATGACCGACACGTAAATGCACCCCGGTGTTCGTCAATTGTGGAAATCACTTCGGGATCCCAAAACTGAGTAATAGTCCAAGAAACGAGCAAGAATCGGCCCAATCTGCGAGTCTTGACGACCAACACGTAAGCACATCTTGGGGTTCGACAACCATGGAAATCGCTTTGGGACTCCAAAATGGTGAGTAATAGTCCGTGAAAGATCCCTGAATCGGTAAAACCTAGGGTTATTGATCAACGATAAATAAACGCACCCCGAGGTTCGTCAATCATGGAAATCGCTCAGGGACCCAGAATCAGTGAGTAATAGTCCATGAAACGGGCCAAACTCGGCCAAAACTG
>NW_021192798.1:0-2196 GCF_002162155.2 Triticum dicoccoides | reverse complement strand
AATTCTCATGAAATTCTTGATATAAAGATGGTAATACTCCAAGGTAGAACAGAACAAAAGTTGGGTTAGCAACTTGATCTGCAGAGTACAACTACTTTGACCCAATCCTAGATATGGATGAGGTACTGGAGTTTGTTTCTCCTAGTCATTCCGCGATAGAATGGCTTGACGGACCACAAGAGTAATAGGCATCGATAAACGAACGCACGCATACTCTTGACTATCAATTGATAGACGAAGGTCAGTAGACAACTAAAGAGGGACAACTCAAAGGAACATATAACTTTCTGAGTTGTGGATACATGGGTTGGTATGCCGAACAAAGTTCAACATAATTCTTCCGGATAACCCATGCAGAAAGGTTGAGCTGGCAGAGTCACAATATAGCATGGAGAACTCATAGAGGGCCTGTTGTGATCTTTTGATCCAACAAACTTCTGCCATAATGGTTCATGGTATTTGGAAGAACGATATACCACGGAGCTCGAGGACTATCGCAAAGGTTACTAATATACTAAAGGAACTAGCAACACTATCAACATGATGTAAGTAGGGTGAATATCGGGTTTAAGAACCCAGGAATAGAATACCTATTACTAAGTAGCATCACGGGATGCTTTCGAGAATAAAAGCTAGAATCATCACACTGGGATCACAAAACATTGCTAGATTACTAGGTGACTCCCTAAACACCTAGGGCCATAATAGTAACTCCAACATAATGTCAAGGCAATAGAATACCTCAACTCAACAATTAGTGTGATTGAGCTGGCATAAAGGAGCATCGAAACCAGAGGAAAAGGATTTTGCAAATGCATCAGACTATTTAGAAACCTGGAATGACTCGGACAGCATAACGGCTGTAAATGCTCAGAAAGGATTTGAGACATTCGCAAAAATGGTGGCATAACCACTCAGAAGCACAATATCAAGGTTTCGAGATCAACAATTAACATACGGAAGTAGTAGAAACTGAACTCAAGCTTAAATCCAACAATCTATAAGTCTACGGATTAGTAACACGTGATCCTGATAGAAAGAAGAGATAGCCTAGTTCTTAATCCCTGTAGGAAAGATAAGATGACTCAAATCAGAAGGGCATAAGGTATAAGGAGTAAAAAGAGCCTTATGTTCCATCCCACAATCAATTCCCTTATATAACTAAAGAATTTCTAGACTCAACTTTGACCAGTTTGGCTTGGCAATCCTACAGGCAGTCAAGCTCTGATACCAACGCTGTCAGGACCCCAACTCAATGCCACATCGATCTAGCATGTAACACCTCATATCACTTTGCGGCCTCACGCACGGTATTTCCACGGGTGTCGCCTTACCTTTGCCCGGGACCGTTTGCGCCTTTTGGCACACGTATATGATAGTGTCGCTAGCATCCATATGATAAGGAGCCCGGGCTGACATGGCTAGTCGTAAACCCAAAGTGGCACAGACTTATAGGGACAGGCATCCATGACCCAGCATCGTACGTGTCGGTCATCAGCGAGTGAATCCAGGCTGTAGCACTGGGCTAGCAGGACTCCGGTATTCATCGCGTGACATTTCCCCGAAGGGACAGACACAGGAACGAAGAAGGACACATGCTGGCCAGCCTAAGTGTTCCGGAGCAGTAGCAAGCTACCATGGCTCAGTGAAACACTAGGAGACATTTCCCGGTAAGAGAGGCTACTATGGATAAACAACTAGATGGTCAGATCCCACACATACCAAGCATTTCAATAACATACACACAATATGCTCGATATGTGCAAATACAACATGGCATCACAACATGACTCTATAACTCAGGTATTTATCAATAGGCTCCGAGGAGCGAGATATTACAAACAGGGGTCTCACGACCCAACATTCAGAGCATACAAGTCAAAGCACAAGCGGAAGCTATCATGTCTGAGTACAGACATCTATAAATGAAAAAGGCTGAAAAGCCTGACTATCTATCAGATCCTGCCGAGGCACAAGACCGTAGCTGAGGTAACAAGCTAAACGTCGAAGTCCACGCGAAACTACTAGCGAGACCGAAGTCTCTCTGCAAAAACATAAATAGGCAAACGTGAGTACAAATGTACCCAGCAAGACTTACATCAGAACTATCTACATATGCATCATTATCAACAAAGGGGATGGTGGGGTTTAACTGCAGCAAGCCAGCTTTGACTCGGTGGCTATCCTGAACTACGA
>NW_021192797.1:0-1638 GCF_002162155.2 Triticum dicoccoides | reverse complement strand
GGAACTTTATTCAGGACATGACATGCCGTCAATATAGCCTCCCCCCACCATGCCTTGGATAAACCCGATGTATCTAACATGGCGTTAACCAAATCAGTTAGAGTACGGTTTTTCCGCTCGGCAACCCTGTTTGACTGGGGTGAATAGGGAGGCGTCCTCTCATGAATAATGCCGTGTTCCGCACAGAAGGAATCAAACTCACTCGAGAAGTACTCTCCACCACGATCTGACCGGACTCGTTTAATTTTCTTTTCAAGTTGATTTTCAACTTCTGCCTTATAGATTTTAAAGTAGTGTAGAGCCTCATCTTTAGTATTTAACAGATACACATAGCAATATCTAGTGGAATCATCTATCAATGTCATGAAGTATCTCTTTCCACCTTTAGTCAACACACCATTCATCTCACAAAGATCAGAATGTATGAGTTCTAATGGTGCCAGGTGTCTCTCCTCCGCGGCCTTATGAGGCTTGCGAGGTTGCTTAGCTTGCACACATGAAAGGCACTTAGAACCTTTGGCTAAAGTGAAACTCGGGATTAAATCCAACTTGGCTGGTCGCGTCATAACACCAAAACTAATGTGACAAAGACGTGAATGCCAAACTTCAGATTCATTAACATTCAAATGAATATGGTTCACGACTTTATTACAAAAATCTGCGAGGGAAAGGCGGAACATCCCTCCGCTCTCATAACCTTTTCCAACAAAGAGTCCATATTTTGTAACAACTAATTTATTAGACTCGAAAACCAACTTAAACCCTTCTCTACATAGAAGGGAGCCACTAACGAGGTTCTTCTTGATGGCGGGGACATGCTGCACGTTCTTCAGCTGCACGATCCTTCCCGAAGTAAACTTCAGATCGACCGTGCCAACACCATGAACAGAAGCACTCGCGCCATTCCCCATCAATACGGACCCGTGACCTGTGACCTGGTAAGAAGTGAACAATGAAATGTCAGCACACACATGAACATCTGCACCTGTGTCCACCCACCAATCGTTGGGTTGAAACACTGTAAAAACATTAAATAAATTACCGTACCCAGATGCACCATTCTCATTGTTGCCCACAATCATGTTGACAGACTTGGAGTCCTGTCCTGACTTCTTGTACTTGTTTGGGCACTTGTTGGCCCAATGTTCAACCGAACCACAAGTAAAGCAGCCCTCGTCCTTCTTGTTCTTCTTGAAGGTCTTCTTACCCTTCTTCTTAAAGTCGGTATTGTGTTGGACGCCGTTCTTTCCCTTGGGCTTGTGGGAGTTGAAGTTCTTCTGGTTCACCATGTTGGCAACAGAAGTCCCTTCGGCCCCTTTTCCGTGCGAGTCTTTTGCCCTCGAATTCTGCTCAACACTCAGATGGCCAATGACATCCTCCACAGAGAATTCACGCCTCTGATGTTTCAGAGTGGTGGCAAAGTTCCTCCAGGAATTAGGGAGCTTAGCGATTATGCAGCCCGCGACAAACTTGCCCGGTAACTCGCACTTGAAAAGCTCAAGTTCCTTAACAATGCATATTATCTCATGAGCCTGCTCCAATACAGGACGGTTTTCAACCATCTTGTAATCGTGGAACTGCTCTATAATATACATCTCGCTCCCTGCATCGGCGGCCCCGAATTTAGATTCGAGCGCC
>NW_021192796.1:0-4070 GCF_002162155.2 Triticum dicoccoides | reverse complement strand
ACCATAGCGTTACACACCAGGTGTAAATCAATCAATTTACTGATGTTAATATTTCAGAAGGTATTTTCTTTCCAATAAGTATCATTGCTATATAGAGTTTATGAATTCAAATGTTCTTACTTAAACTATTTACTCTGAGCAGTGGACCTCGGGGAATGGCTACAAAAAGTAGCTCCTCACATCTCTGTTGAAGCTTTCGTTGGAGTCCTCGTTGCTTTCGCCATTGTAATCCTCCTTTGTTCTATCTATATGACATTGTATTACTTTAGAAGCGCATGCAATTCCCTGTCGTCAGGGGCGAATGGCGGTATGCAATTCGATTACGGCGTTTTGGCTCGTGCCACACTCAGATTCTCCGAGGAGAACATAATTGGAGAGGGTCAATATGCCAAGGTATACAAGGTCACATACAAGGGCCAGGAAGTGGCTGTGAAGAAATTGAAAGGAAAGGCAGACACCGAGGCGTTGAACAACGAGCCCCAAACATTTAGCAATAGGAGGCACACAAATCTAGCCTGACTATTAGGTTGGTCTGCCAGGATCAGATTGATTGATAGCAAGAGTTGTTGGAAAAGGAAGATAGAGGTTGAACTCTTGCTTGTGTTTGAATGGATTCCTAATGGTAACCTAGCCGACCACCTACACAACAGGGAGCAAATTCTACCATGGGAGAAAAGTTATGTGTTGCACATACTACAATCACATTTATTTGGTAGAAATAAAATCAAGGATATAGTCAATACAATTGAGGAATAATATCACTACTGGGAAAGGAGAGCGGAATGGTGCCATCTTTCATAATAGCGATTAGTTAAAGGAAACGCTAGAATGAAAATTCATTTATAGGTTTTACCTCTATAAAGGTAGTAATTACAATGTTGTTAGAAAATATAATGTGTAACAGGGTGAACTACTCTATTAGCTAGTTAAGCATTGTTTAGATGGTTGGTAGAGGTTATGTCTACCTATAGTTAATATCCATGTTGATGATCCATAGTTTATTATGTCATTTAAAACAATAAAATAATCTGCAAAACAAATGATGTGTAAGAAAAGGGTAAAGCATGAATGGAGAAATCATCTAGCACTTCTTCCTAGTGTAGGAGGGGAAGTGCTATGGTGAGTTAGCTTAGCGTCAATGCTAAGCTTGTTGCTCGATCAATATAATAATTCTTTATTGGAAAATTATTGCTTAAACATTAGCTCCCTTTTTTGATGTTAAGGGATAAGAAAAAAGTAGGTCAACAGTCATAATAGCAAGAGAAAATTGATCATATAGTTCCGGTCCAAAGAGATGCAGATGATCTCAGCTACGCACATCTCTGCGTATGGAAACCCATATAAGTTCTTTTTAGTTAAAGTAGTAACTTGTAAAGATCATTTTGTTAAAGCATTCCGTGTCACGACATCAAACATAGTATTAGGTAAACATTATATTTGTGGGTAGTTAGTGAAAGTGATTGTACCTTAAGTAAACGAGTAGAGGCATAAGCTTCATATAACGGAAACAGTAACATATAACCATTTTATTAGTTGATTCATTTTAATTGTTAGGAAAAATAATTACACGTTTTCTACTTGGGGCAGTGCATTTTTTAACTGCCATGAGAAACATTACACAAACTATTTTCCATGTCACAAAATGAGTATCATTATATTCATACTAAAACAATTTTTGATAATATATCTATTTGGTGCCATAAATATCGCCATATTTTTGTACAATTAGGACTCACATTAAGATAGTTTGACTTTCCAAGAAAATTGGATTAGTTGCGATGTTAAGGAATAAGACAACAGTAGCGCAAGGGTTATATAATAGAAAGAGAAAATTGACCATCGAATGCAGATGACTCTACCCTGAAATCGCTCCGTATGGAGACCATAGGCAGCACCTAGCTAAATCTTTGATACAATGTCACTGTGGAAGAAAGAAAGAAAATTAAGCTTCTGTTTCGATGTTGATTTCGAAAATTGCTTCAATTGTTTGTTCACTCGGGAAAATAACGATTCTGTCTTTAGTGCTCTGAGCTATACTGATGGTGTTATAGCGCGTCGTATTGCTATCTGGAATTTTATTAATGAAGATTTCACGTATCTCAATAACTACTTAAAATTAGAATTTCTAAGGTGCGGTCCTGAACTATTGTAAGCCAATCATACTTTTGGATTCATGGTCATGGTGATCTGTTATGTCCTAGGAGTTAAAATACTAAATAGACTATTATTCCTTGTAAATGGAAAAGCACCAGCTGATAACTAATATTGAAATACAACAGCATAAATTCTTACCGTTATATGAACGGGAAAACTTTTGACAGGTGAAATCAGTATGTCGACATTTATGCATGGTTGATATATTACAAGTGTGACATAAAGGTCCCAGCACGTGTAGTTTCTAATTAGCATGGCCATTTTTAATCTTTTGTTTCATTTCATATAGTTGAAGATTTGATAATTCAAAATCCAAATCACAACAAGTTTTTTCAATATTTTTTTGCATCGTGACAATTTTTTTCATTGGACTTTGAACATAATGGAAGTTCATAATTAATACTCCAAAATAGATTTGTTTTCCCAAATCTTTCAAATCAAACGTACCCACCATTAAGTGGTCTCGCCTAGCCTTCAACATTGCTTTAACCACATGCCCATTTTCCTAATGTCTAACTAATTACATTGATATTGCTTTCTTATAGGGACTTCATGCATAATGTTTAATAAGGTTTATTAATTGAACTATTACTCATGGTTCTACGCCATGTTTTTTAAAGGAGTGAATTAACAGAATTATTATTTACTGAAATGTAATATTGTCAATCAGCGGCTAAGATATAATAATAGGTCTTACCTACGTAGAGAAAATTAGGTAGGGTTTCACATGTGTTTCCCATTTGTTGATTCACGTTGTGGTTTTTTTCAATGTCATGATAATAAGTATGAATAATTGACTTGTGAATTTATGATGCTTGTAGGGAGTAACGAACAATGTTTTTTTTGCTATGGCACATAACAAATAGGTATATCTACCATGCACCTTAAATTATTTAGGTACAACAAGATAGACGTGATTGCTTGCTATGGATGCATTTGTCAACATTTCACTTACTATATTTATTAACAGGTACAAAATTGTGAAGGGCTTAGGGTCCGCACTTCGTTATCTCCATCACGAGTGCAATCCATGCATTTTGCGTCGAGATATCAAGCCAGACAACATACTCCTGGATAATGATTTCAATGCCAAGCTTGCTGACTTCGGGCTATCGATGGTTACCAGCAAAAAGGGAGCAAAAGTACTCACATTCCCCGAGGGACCGATATGATACATGAATCCACAGCTCATGAAAAGAGAACTTTTAGAGCTTAACCATAAGTCGGACGTGTACATGTTTGGAGTCGTCCTACTAGAGGTTGCATGTAAGGGGAAATCAAGGGAGAATGTCTGGCAGATGCGTGGTGGTAGTGCGCAGCAGGTTCAAGTGGATGGTATAGCTGACGACAGGTTACTTGCCTTCGACTCTAGGGAGATGGAGCGTGTGGTTGTCCTTGGCCTCCAGTGCTCTCACCCAGTAGAGGCACACCGACCTTCCATGGAAGATGCAATGAAATTCCTCGAGGACGGCATAGAGTTGCCTGCCACAACGGGAGAGGGCCGCAACAATGTGTCTTGCACTGTAAACGAGGAGGCACCTATGATGCCACATGGTGTTGTATCTTCTTGTCAGATATCCTGAGCTGCAGGATTAGACATGGGTCGTAACTTGATTGTGCATCATCAAGCGTGGATGCTCCAACATATATATCCTTATGCTGATATGCATATGCATCTCATATGGTTTATAGATTTATGTTTGGTTTTTAAGTTTATTACCACTGTAATTTGGGCATTCATCGGCATGATGTTTGCCATATATAGTCTTTCAGGGTCTTTATGCCATCATGCATATTTACCCTCCACTAATAGTGGTTATTCGTGTAAAAGAAACTTCCAACAAGGCTTTATTTATGTATTTAGTTTTATCAGTTCAAGAGCATTATTTCTCACGAAATACCTTGTCTTCCTCATT
>NW_021192795.1:0-1841 GCF_002162155.2 Triticum dicoccoides | reverse complement strand
AGTGGTAGACTAGCAGATGTAGGGGAAAGTAGGTGTAACGGTCTACCCGATCGTAAGGTGCTAGCGCTTCTGAAAGACTATGTCTCGGTCATCCGTTGTCAAACACCATGTAGTGCAAGAATCCCAACGTAGGAGATCAAGTCTTGTGGGGAAAAGTGCGCAAACCTCTGCAGAGTGTATAAACTAATCATGATTAGCCGTGTCCCTGGTTATGGACGTCTTGAGTATCTAGTACTTGGATTATCATGTGAATCTCATCATGTGACTTTAATTAATTTTTTTGGGTTTTAATGATGATGTTTAATTGGGATTGAGAGGGTGTCTACACTCTCAATGTTTAACAACCACCATGATTGTTAAATAAAATTTATTCCTTTGAAGTTGGGAAAAACTGGCCTTACGCAAAACTGTAACCATAGAGCTTTTCACTAGCCATATAAGCATGTAGTATTGCTTATTTCTGTTCATTACTCTCTATGTGTTACATTGCCAGCATATTCCATGTGCTGACCCGTTTTCGGGCTGCAACGTTCATGTTGCAGACTTTTCAGACGACGAGTAAGGTGCCTTTAGGTCGTGGTTCTATACTCAGTGATGCCATTGGAGTTGATGGACTCACTTATCTTCCTAGCCTTCCGCTAATTGTGAACACTGATTAAAATATGGCATGCTAAAAGGTTGATGTCAGACAAGGAAGACAACATAATGGGTTATGTTTTCTTATATCCGAAATAAAGTATATTGTCTTGGATCATCCAACAAGTTGAGCTTGCTTTTCCCCCTCATGCTAGCCAAATTCTTTTCACCAAGTAGAGATACTACTTGTGCTTCCAAACATTCCTTAAACCAGTTTTGCCATGAGAGTCCACCATACCTACCTATGGATTGAGTGAGATCCTTCAAGTAAGTTGTCATCGATGCATGCAATAAAAATTGCCCTCTAAATATGTATGATCTATTAATGTGGAGAAAATAAGCTTTATACGATCTTGTGATGTGGAATAAATAAAAGCGACGACTGCATAACAAACGTCCATATCACAAGTGGCAATATAAAGTGACGTTCTTTTGCATTAAGATTTTGTGCATCCAACCATAAAAGTGCATGACAACCTCTGCTTCCCTCTGCGAAGGGCCTATCTTTTACTTTTATCTTCTACCTTATGCAAGAGTCATGGTGATCTTCACCTTTCTTTTTTACATTTTATCCTTTGGCAAGCACATTGTGTTGGAAAGATCCTGATATATATATATATATATATATATATATATATATATATATATATATATATATATCCAATTGGATGTAAGTTATCATGAACTATTATTGTTGACATTACCCTTGAAGTAAAAGGTTGGGAGGCGAATCTATAAGCCCCTATCTTTCTTTGTGTCCGATTAAAACTTTGAACCCATAAATATCACGTGAGTGTTAGCAATTGTGAAAGATATGATAGTTGAGTATGTGGAGTTTGCTAAACCAAAGCTCTGACATAGACCCTTCCTGAAAATAAGATGAATTGAAATTGTTTGATGAATGAGAATATAGTTTGTTAGTTTCAAGAAAGTTTATGATCTATACTTTAACATGTGAATAGCTTGTTACTTGATCATGAAAATTTTTATGAAGATGAGCTACAGTTATGATATATAATGATGTTATAGTGATTGAAACTATCACTGATGAAACTTATGCACTTGCTAGCATTCACACTTCATAAATTATTTATTTTATCATTTACCAACTCGAGGACGAGCAGGAATTAAGCTTGGGGATGCTTATACGTCTCCAACGTATCTATAATTTATGAAGTATTCATGATATTATATTATCAAACTTC
>NW_021192794.1:0-1603 GCF_002162155.2 Triticum dicoccoides | reverse complement strand
CAAGGGCCCAAGGCGCCTACGGTTTGGGGAGGGGGCTCACCCACCTAACTTGGGGGGCAAGTTTCCCCTCTCCCCCCATTGGCCGCCCCCCCAGATGGGATCTTGGGCTGGCCGCCGCCCCTAGGTTGGAACCCTAGGTGGGGGAACAGCCCCCCCCTCTCCCCTATATATAGTGGAGGCAAAGTATCAACCCAACACACGAAGTTCTTCTCATGTTGGCGCAGCCCTACCTCTCTTTCTCCTCCTCTCCTGCGGTGCTTGGTGAAGCCCTGCAGGATTGCCACGCTCCTCCATCACCACCACGCCGTTGTGCTGCTGCTGGATGGAGTCTTCCTCAACCTCTCCCTCTCTCCTTGCTGGATCAAGGCATGGGAGACGTCACCGGGCTGTACGTGTGTTGAACAGGGAGGTGCCATCCGTTCGGCACTAGGATCTCCGGTGATTTGGATCACGATGAGTACGACTCCTTCAACCCCGGTCTCTTGAACGCTTCCGCTTAGCGATCTACAAGGGTATGTAGATGCACTCCCCTCTCTCTCGTTGCTGGTTTCTCCATAGATAGATCTTGGTGACTCGTAGGAAAATTTTGAATTTCTGCTACGTTCCCCAACATCCTGAACATAAATGAAATGAGAGAAGGGTATCCTGAACATCTAAACAAGAACTTGCAATTTTTTCCATCATGCACCCAGAGGTTCTGCCTTCTCCCCTGGCACTGAAACAAGAGCACCATCAGTTTAGTTTTAAACAAATTGAAAGTTCGAACATGAGGCATGTAGGTTTTCAAATGATGAAAGTCACAAAAGTGAGCTATTTTTGTTTTACTTCCAATAATTCAACATGAAAAAGAAAAATACAGATATATATTTTTTGTGTGACATTCTGAAGCATATGTCAGTTCGACCTTTTTAACTAGTTTTTTGCACAAGGAGATGATGTTATTGAACTGGCTAGGTACATTCAGTTTTACCTATTCTGGTTGGACTAGTAATGCAAGCACTGCTTCCAACGTTTTATAGAGATCAGTAGCCATCCAACTATGAAATGCATGCAAACCCAATCTTCATACACTAGCGAACATTGAAACAAAGAACCCATGTTTGTCAACTTTGAACTTTTGTATGCATTTTCCCTGAACTTATTGTATCCGCGAGTCTGAACTTATGCAAGTATATAGAATACCAAACATTTATTACCTGAACCTGAAAAGGATCTGAGACATGTTGCCCTGGAACTGCAACTTGTATCTTTTAATGCTCATCTTTAACATTAAGAAAGTACTAATCAGTACTAGTATTTGTGTAAGTCATACTGATCAGTACTGCTGCTTGCGGTCCTTATGAGCACTAGTACTGATCGCTAACACATAATTTTTCATCTAGTGGACTTTTAACATTATATTAGAAAAAGTGGGCTACATAATAAACAACTAGATTAGAATAGAATCATTGGCTTATATTAGAAATAATGAGCTATGAAATAAACAACCAGATGCGAATTTGCTTCAAGTCAGGTTTGCTATTTTTTGAATTTGATGCATGTTGCCTTATAGGACTGCTACTAGTTTGCAAGTTGTACTCCCTTCGTTCGAAATTACTTGTCA
>NW_021192793.1:0-1426 GCF_002162155.2 Triticum dicoccoides | reverse complement strand
CAGATCTTTGGAAGAACATTTGGAACATTTACGTGCTGTTTTTATTGCTCTACGTGATGCACGTTTGTTTGGTAACCTTGGGAAGTGCACCTTTTGCACCGACCGAGTATCTTTTCTTGGCTATGTTGTTACTCCACAGGGAATTGAAGTTGACAAAGCCAAGATTGAAGCTATTGAGAGTTGGCCGCAGCCCAAAACGGTCACACAAGTGAGGAGTTTTCTTGGCCTCGCTGGATTCTATAGGCGTTTTGTGAGAGATTTCAGCACCATTGCTGCACCTCTCAACGAGCTTACAAAGAAGGATGTGCCTTTTGTTTGGGGTACCGCACAGGAAGAAGCCTTCACAGTATTGAAAGATAAGTTGACACATGCTCCTTTACTCCAACTTCCTGATTTTAATAAGACTTTTGAGCTTGAATGTGATGCTAGTGGAATTGGATTAGGAGGTGTGTTATTACAAGATGGCAAAACTGTTGCATACTTTTCTGAAAAATTGAGTGGGCCTAGTCTGAATTATTCTACTTACGATAAAGAATTATATGCTCTTGTTCGGACTTTAGAAATATGGCAACATTATTTATGGCCCAAAGAATTTGTTATACATTCTGATCATGAATCATTGAAACATATTAAAAGTCAAGCTAAACTGAATCGTAGACATGCTAAATGGGTTGAATTCATTGAGACTTTCCCTTATGTCATTAAACACAAGAAGGGAAAAGAAAATGTTATTGTTGATGCTTTGTCTCGTCGCTATACTATGCTTTCACAACTTGACTTCAAAATATTTGGTTTGGAGACCATCAAAGATCAATATGTGCATGATGCTGATTTTAAAGATGTAATGCAGAATTGTAAAGAAGGAAGAATGTGGAACAAGTTTGTTGTTAACGATGGATTTGTGTTTCGTGCTAACAAGCTATGCATTCCAACTAGCTCCGTTCGTCTTTTGTTGTTGCAGGAGGCGCATGGAGGAGGATTAATGGGACACTTTGGCGTGAAGAAGACGGAGGACGTACTTGCAACACATTTCTTTTGGCCAAAGATGAGACGGGATGTTGAGCGTTTTATTGCTCGCTGCACTACATGTCAAAAAGCTAAGTCACGCCTCAATCCTCATGGTTTATATATGCCTTTGCCTGTACCTAGTGTTCCTTGGGAGGATATATCTATGGACTTTGTTTTAGGTTTACCTCGAACAAAGAAGGGGAGGGATAGCATATTTGTTGTCGTGGATAGATTCTCGAAAATGGCACACTTTATACCATGTCATAAAAGCGATGATGCTGTTAATGTTGCTGATTTGTTCTTTCGTGAAATTATTCGCTTGCATGGTGTGCCAAATACTATTGTTTCAGATCATGATACTAAATTTCTTAGCCACTTTTGGAGATGTTTATGGGCTAAGTTGGGGACTAAACTGCTT
>NW_021192792.1:0-1410 GCF_002162155.2 Triticum dicoccoides | reverse complement strand
AACTCGTAGTGTCCACACGCTTAACGTTCGGTGATGATCGGTAATATGAGTTTATGTGTTTTGATGAACCGAAGGTAGTTCGGATTCCTGGATATGATCACGGACATGATGAGGAGTCTCGAAATGGTCGAGACATAAAGATTGATCTATTGGATGACTATGTTTGGACTTTGGAAGTGTTCCGGATAAGTTCGGACAAATACCGGAGTACCCGGGGGGTTACCGGAACCCCCCGGGGAGTGTAATGGGCCTATTGGGTCTTAGTGGAGAAGAGGAGGGGCGGCTAGGGCAGGCCGCGCCCCCTCCCCCTCTAGTCCGAATGGGACAAGGAAGGGGGCAGCTGTCGGTGTCAAAACCGGCGGATCTTGGGTAGGGGGTCCCGAACTGTGCGTCTAAGGCGGATGGTAACAGGAGGCGGGGGACACGATGTTTACCTAGGTTCGGCCCCTCTCGATGGAGGTAATACCCTACTTCATGCTTGATTGATCTTGATGATATGAGTATTACAAGAGCTGATCTACCACGAGATCATAGAGGCTAAACCCTAGAAGCTAGCCTATGGTATGATTGTTGTTGTCCTACGGACTAAACCGTCCGGTTTATATAGACACCGGAGGGGGTTAGGGTTACACAGAGTCGGTTACAAGGGAGGAGATCTACATATCCGAATCGCCAAGCTTGCCTTCCACACCAAGGAGAGTCCCATCCGAACACGGGACGAAGTCTTCAATCTTGTATCTTCATAGTCCAACAGTCCGGCTAAAGTATATAGTCCGGCCGTCCGAGGACCCCCTAATCCAGGACTCCCTTAGTAGCCAGGCTTCAATGACGATGAGTCCGACGCGCAGATTGTCTTCGGCATTGCAAGGCGGATTCCTCCTCCGAATACTCCGTAGAAGATTTTGAACACAAGGATAGTGTCCGGCTCTGCAGAACAAATTCCACATACCACCGTAGAGAGAGAATAATATTTCGACAAATCTAATCCGCTGACACCTTCGGCAGCATGACATCATACCACGGCCTAGTCATTATTTGAACCGTTTCTCTCAACCAGCGAATGCACATATTACGAGGGGTTTTCTTGGCATGTCTTGTCGAAGCAGAGATCGTGTACCCTTATCACTGGATTCTCATCAATACGGGTGTAGGTAACCCAACCGCGCCATCAATAACGGTGCTTGGGGAATAAGCGAGTTTTACCAGGCATGTGGGGAGGCGCATAGTTTCTTCCGCTTTTATAAAGGGACAAGGATTCACCTTTTTCACCCACGCCCTCTTCCCCCTTGCTCATCCATTCTTGCGCACTTGAGCTCAGCACCAAAGTTCACATTTTCTCCTCAATCCACTCCAAGCATGTCCGGAGCGGGAGGCAAGTGGATGGTCTCCTCCGTCACGAAGGAGGACATC
>NW_021192791.1:0-1739 GCF_002162155.2 Triticum dicoccoides | reverse complement strand
AGGATCGACATCCACGGCAACATCTTCGTCGGCGGCTCTGGGGAGCTCGGTGGGGAAGTACTTGCCGGAGCCTAGCTTCCTCCGTTTGCTCTGCCTGGTTGACGGCTCAACAGATGGTTGAGTTAACTGAAGCATAAAAGTACCTGGTTCCACAGGCAGCTTGAGGGCAGCGCACTTCGACAGGTAGTCGGTGATGTCGTTCTCTGTCCGAGGGACATGCTCCACTTGTATACCGTCAAAGCGCTCCTCCAGTTTCCTCAGCTCATCTACGTAATCTTCCATCAACGGGTTTTGATAATCTTTGTTGATCTGCCTGACGACGAGCTGTGAGTCACCCCTGACGATGAGCTTTTTGACTCCGAGGTCTGCCGCGATCCTGAGACCGGCAACCAAACCCTCGTACTCGGCGGTGTTGTTGGTTGACATCTCCCGGGGGAAGTGCATCTGGATGACATACTTGAGGTGCTCTCCGGTGGGTGCGACAAGCAGCACACCAGCACCGGCGCCTTGCAGCGAGAAGGCACCATCAAAGTACATGATCCAATCGCGGCTCATTTCCTTGCCGGGGAGAGTGGTCTCCTGCACCTCTTCGTCAGGCGTCGAGGTCCATTCTGCAACAAACTCCACCAAGACTCTGCTCTGAATCATCTAGGTACTTTCGAACTTCAAACCGAGACTTGACAGCTCCAGGGCCCATTCCACGATCCTCCCCGTTTTATCTGGGTTATGCAGTATCCGTTACAATGGTTGGCGGGTGACCACTGTTATCTCGTGCGCTTGGAAGTGATGGTGCAGCTTCCTCGAAGCCATAAGGAGGCCGAAGAGTAGCTTTTGCACACCTAAGTACCTCGACCTAGCCCCTGCAAGAGGGAGCTGACGAAGTAAACTAGGTGTTGTACCATTTTCTTCTTCTTCGCCTTTTCACCCGGTCGCGTGGGCCCTGTCGCACTGGCGTCAGCCTTTGCTGCGGACTCAGTCTTGCCGGGATCGAGCCCTGCCGGAGAGGGTTTCGGCTTGCCATCTGTTGACTATGCCGCTGTTGCTGCCTTCTCGTCGACCTCTCTCTGCGCCACTAGTGCGGCGCTAACCACCTGATTTGTTGCCGCTAGATAAAGCAACAACGGTTCCTGTGGTTTGGGCGCAACCAGTACTAGGGTAGAGGAGAGGTATTTCTTCAAATTCTGCAGCGCCGCCTCGGCCTCTGGGGTCCACTCCATGGGCCCTGCTTTCTTCAAAATCTTGACAAAAGGAAGGGCATGCTCCACAGACTTGGAGATGAATCGGCTCATGGCAGCAATGCAGCCAGTGATCCGACGCACGTCCTTGATCCGTTTAGGTGCCTCAATCTGCTCGATGGCCTTGATCTTATCTGGGTTTGCTTCAGTCACAAAGAACCCGAGAAGCTTGCCAGATGGGACGCTGAAGACACACTTCTCTGGGTTCAATATGAGGTTGATCTTGCGCAGGTTTGCAAATGTTTCCTCCAGATCTTGCACAAGGGTCGCTTTGTCCTTGGTTTTGACCACTATGTCATCCATATAAGCTTCCATATTTCTATGTAACTGGGGCTCAAAACCAATTTGGACCGCTCTTGCAAAGGTTGAGCCAGCACTCTTCAACCCGAAAGGCATCCGTAAAAAGCAATACGTACCACATGGGGTGATGAATGTTGTCTTCTCCTCGTCCTCTTTCATCATGAAGATCTGGTGGTATCCCGAGTAGGCGTCGAGGAATGATAA
>NW_021192790.1:0-1456 GCF_002162155.2 Triticum dicoccoides | reverse complement strand
ACACATAAGCACACCTTGGGGTTCGACAACCATGGAAATCGCTTTGGGACCCCAAAATGGTGAGCAATAGTCCACGAAACGGGTCAGACTCGACCAAAACCGTGAGTATTGATGACCGACACGTAAATGCACCCCGGGGTTCAAAAATAGTCCACAAAACGGGTCAGAATCGAAAAAAACTGTGATTATTGATGACCGACATGTAAGCTCACCTTGATTTTCAACAACCATGTAATTCGCTTTGGGACCCCAAGATCATGAGTAATAGTGCACGAAACAGGTTAGAATCGACAAAAACCGCGAGTGTTGATAACCGACACGTAAGCGCACCTTGGGGTTTAACAACTATGCAAATCGCTTCGGTACCCCAAAACGGTTAGTAATAGTACACGAAATGGGTTAGGATTGGCGGAAACTATGAGTGTTGACGACGGACATGCAAACGCACCCTGGGATTATCAATTGTGAAAATCGCTCCGGGACCCTAAAACGGTGAGTAATAGTCCACAAAACGGACAAGAATTGGCCAAAATTGTGAGTGGTTATGAGCGACACATAAACGCAACCCGTGGTTCGTCAATCGCCGAAATCACTAAGGGACCCGAAAACTGAGTAATAGTCCAAGAAACGGGCCTGAATCGGCCCAAACCGCGACACGTAAGCACACATTGGGGTTCAACAACCATGGAAATCGCTTTGGGACCCCAAAACGGTGAGTAAAAGTCATGAAACGGGCTAGAATCGGCCAAAACTGCGAGTGTTGATGACCGACACGTAAGAGCACCTTGGGGTTCAACAACTATGCAAATCGCTTTGGGCCCCCGAAAGGGTAAGTAATAGTCCACAAAACGTGTCAGAATTGGCAAAACTGTGAGTGTTGACGACAGACGCGTAAATGCACCCGGGGGATTGTCAATCATGGAAATCGCTCTCGGACCCCAAAACGACGAGTAATAGTCAATGAAACGGACCAGAATTGGCAAAAATTGTGAGTGTTGATGACCGACACATAAACGCACCTCGGAGTTCACAAATCGTGGAAATCACTCCGAGACCCCAAAACAGTGAGTAATAGTCCACGAAACGGGCTAGAATCGGCCAAAACTGTCTTGGGGTTCAACAACTATGCAAATCACTCCGTGACCCCAAACTGTGAGTAATAGTCTATGAAACGGTCAAAATTCAGCAAAACTGTGAGTATTGACGCTGGACATGCAAACACACCATGGGGATCGTCAATCGTGAAAATCGCTCTGGGTCCCCAAAACGGGCCAGAATCGTGAGTAATAGTCCACGAAACGGACCAGAATTAGCCAAAATTGTGAGTGTTGATGACCGACACATAAGCACACCTTGGGGTTCGACATCCATGGAAATCGCTTTGGGACCCCAAAATGGTGAGTAATAGTCCCCGAAACGGGTCAGACTCGACAAAAACCGTGAGTATTGATGACCG
>NW_021192788.1:0-1037 GCF_002162155.2 Triticum dicoccoides | reverse complement strand
ATGGCGAGTGTCTCAAAACTCTTCTTAGCTCAAACTGACAGGATGGGCACGAAATTTTTTTGACCAAAAATTTTTTTTTTTGACTGCCCGGACCCAAAAACTGGAAACGGGTCAAAAAAAACTTCCTATAATGGCACCTGTCTCAAAACACTCAGAAACACCTAAAAATAGGATAGCCAGAAATTTTTTCGAAAAATGCGTTTTCGAAAAATTTTGGGCCTAAACGGAGCGTGGCTACCCGACTCTTTTTTTTTTCCGAAACCTACTCCGGCAAGGAAACACGAATCGGAATCTAGATGGATCCCGAAAACAAACCTAATAAGCAAGGAACTCGGATTGGTGGTGGATATATGGTGGTGGTATATGGCAGCGGCGGTGGTAGCGGTGGTAGTATATGGATATGGATCGGTGGTGGTATATGGGCACGGATTGGTGGTGGTATATGGATACGGATTCGGAGCGGTGGTGGTAGATGGCAGGGACGATGATGATGGTGCGGCGGCGGCGTGACAACTTATGACCAGAACTCGAAACTCTAAAAGACTAGACTCTAAGACCAGCAACTAGACCGACGATGCAACCGCAAATTCAACAAAGCAAAACCCTAAAAAGATTATGCAAAGGCTCAGATTGGTTCGGATATGATGAACTAACCCTAATTTTTTTTTTGTGAAATTATTCGCTTGCATGGTGTGCCAAATACTATTGTTTCAGATCGTGATACTAAATTTCTTAGCCACTTTTGGAGATGTTTATGGGCTAAGTTGGGGACTAAACTGCTTTTTAGTACTACTTGTCACCCCCAAACTGATGGACAAACTGAAGTAGTCAATAGAACGTTGTCTACTATGCTTAGGGCTGTTTTGAAGAATAATAAGAAAATGTGGGAGGAATGCTTGCCTCATATTGAATTTTCTTATAATCGTTCATTGCATTCTACTACTAAGATGTGCCCTTTTGAAGTTGTGTATGGTTTCCTACCTCGTGCACCTATTGATTTGTTGCCTCTTCCATCTTTGGAGAAGGTTAATTTCGAT
>NW_021192787.1:0-1712 GCF_002162155.2 Triticum dicoccoides | reverse complement strand
CTCCACGACGCCATTCTGCTGAGGAGTGTAGGGAGCAGATAACTCATGAGTAATACCAAGTTCATCAAGAGAGTCATCGAGACCAAAATTCTTGAACTCAATGCCATTGTCACTTCTGATGTGCTTGATCTTCACACCAAAGTTGGTTGAAGCCCTCGAGAAAAATTGTTTGAAGACTTCCTGCACTTCATGTTTGTAAGTAACAAGGTGTACTCATGTATAGCGAGAATAATCATCAACAATAACAAAGCCATATTGAGATGCTTCATTTGAAATAGCAGAATAATGATTAGGACCAAAGAGATCCATGTGAAGCAATTCAAACGGCGAGTGGTGGTCATGATAGTCTTTGCTGGATGCTTGGCCTTCGTCATCTTCCCAGCTTCACAGGCTCCGCATAGGTGATCCTTGAGGAATTTGGCATTCTCGATGCCAATGACATGCTTCTTCTTCGCAAGCGTGTGCAAATTCCTCATGCCTGCATGACCAAGTCGTCGATGCCAGAGCCAGCCTTCTGAAGCTTCTGCAAGTAAGCACACGGCTGGTTGTGGTCTTGTAGAGAAATCAACAATATACAGATATCCTCTCCTAAAGCCTTCGAAGACTTTGGAATTGCCAGCTTCCATAACCACAACACAACAGTACTTGCCAAAGACAACAACCATATCAAGATCACAAAGCATTGAGACAGACATAAGGTTGTATCCTAAGGACTCAACAAGCATGACTTTGTCCATGTGTCGATCCTTTGTAATCGCAACCTTACCTAGACCCAATACCTGGCTTTTGCCTTTGTCAGCAAAAATGATATGCTTCAGATGCGACGGAGATAATGGAGCATCCATCAATAGATTCTTGTCACCAGTCATGTGGTTTGTACATCCACTATCAAGGACCCACTTAGTGGCTTTGGTTTGATCATCCTGCAGATGAATTAGTGCAGCTTACAAAATCATATACTTCATCAGTGAAGAATATGACATCAATTCATCAGATCAATTTCATAAGGTAAAAGAACTGATAAAGCAATATGAGGACGTGAGAAATGGAAGTTCATTTCTTCATGATTAGCATGCATCCTATCAGGCATGCTCAGGTCTCCAGCAAATTCTTCAGATGATTACGTGCGTCTAGAGACCTGACCCTGCAGAAGAGATTAGTTCTTTTTCTTCATCACCCACATCTGAAGTGGTGGCAAAGAGTTCATCATTCTGCGAGCTCCATACGAAAAGGATGGCATAGAAGCCAGTCCATTTCGTCTCACATAAGAGGGGTTAGAGTAAGCATAAGAGTATGCAGAGAAATTCTTCGAGGACTTATGGACATAATGATTTGAAGAATAATGCACATATCCATAATCCTTAGATCTTCCCTGCGAAATAGACGGGTTAGCACGATGATGTTCATATGAGGACTCTGCTCCATATGAGGAATTTGGTCCATATGAAGAATTTGGTCCATATGAAGAATTTGATCTGGGGTTCCTATTCTTCACAGGTGGCGTCATGATGACATTCACCTGAAGATTTTCAAGGCATCTTTTGGGAACCCAGATTTTCTTCATAGGGGATCCGTTCCTGCAGTTAGTGCCAACATATCTAGCAAATACTTCACCATTCTGATTTTTGAATAGCTTATAGTTGGAGTCAACTGACTCATCATCAGAATGAGGAGATTCACATGCAAATCCAGATAAGTTAGATGGATCAACT
>NW_021192786.1:0-1115 GCF_002162155.2 Triticum dicoccoides | reverse complement strand
CATGATGCTGAATTTTATTGTATGAGATGATCATGTTTTGTAACCAAGTTATCGGCAACTGGCAGGAGCCATATGGTTGTCGCTTTATTGTATGCAATGCAATCGCGATGTAATGCTTAACTTTATTACTAAACGGTAGTGATAGTCGTGAAAGCATAAGATTGGCGAGACGACAACGATGCTACGATGGAGATCAAGGTGTCGCGCCGGTGACGATGGTGATCATGACGGTGCTTCGGAGATGGAGATCACAAGCACGAGATGATGATGGCCATATCATATCACTTATATTGATTGCATGTGATGTTTATCTTTTTATGCATCTTATCTTGCTTTGATTGACGGTAGCATTATAAGATGATCTCTCATTAAATTATCAAGAAGTGTTCTCCCTAAGTATGCACCGTTGCCAAAGTTCGTCGTGCCCAGACACCACGTGATGATCGGGTGTGATAAGCTCTACGTCCATCTACAATTGGTGCAAGCCAGTTTTTGCACACGCAGAATACTCAGGTTAAACTTGACGAGCCTAGCATATGCAGATATGGCCTCGGAACACGGAGACCGAAAGGTCGAGCGTGAATCATATAGTAGATATGATCAACATAACGATGTTCACCATTGAAAACTACTCCATCTCACGTGATGATTGGTTATGGTTTAGTTGATTTGGATCACGTAATCACTTAGAGGATTAGAGGGATGTCTATCTAAGTGGGAGTTCTTAAATAATATGATTAATTGAACTTAAATATTATCATGAACTTAGTACCTGATAGTATCTTGCTTGTTTATGTTGATTGTAGATAGATGGCTCGTGCTGTTGTTCCGTTGAATTTTAATGCGTTCCTTGAGAAAGCAAAGTTGAAAGATGATGGTAGCAATTACACGGACTGGGTCCGTAACTTGAGGATTATCCTCATTGCTGCACAGAAGAATTACGTCCTGGAAGCACCGCTGGGTGCCAGGCCTGCTGCTGGAGCAACGCCAGATGTTATGAACGTCTGGCAGAGCAAAGCTGATGACTACTCGATAGTTCAGTGTGCCATGCTTTACGGCTTAGAATCGGGACTTCAACGACGTTTTGAACGTCATGGAGCATATGAGATGTTCCA
>NW_021192785.1:0-1146 GCF_002162155.2 Triticum dicoccoides | reverse complement strand
TTGATGACCGACACGTAAGCGCACCTTGGGGTTCAACAACAATGGAAATCACTTAGGGACCCCGAAACAATGAGTAATAGTCCACGAAATGGGCCAGAATTGGCTAAAACTACGAGTGTTGATGACCGACATGTAAGCGCTCCCCGGGGATCATCAATCGTGGAAATCGCACTGGGACCCCAAAATGGTGAGTAATAGTCCACGAAACGGACCAGAATTGGCCAAAATTGTGAGTGTTGATGACCGACACTTAAACACACCCCGGATTTCGTCAATCCTGGAAATCACTTCGGAGCCCCGAAACTGAGTAATAGTCCATGAAACGGGCCAAAATCGGCCCAAACTATGAGTCTTGACGACCAACACGTAAGAACATCTTGGGGTTCGACAACCATGGAAATCGCTTTGGGACCCCATAATAGTGAGTAATAGTTCGCAAAATGGGTCAGAATCGACAAAAACCACGAGTGCTGATGACCGACATGAAAACGCACCCCGGGGTTCATTAATAGTGGAAATCACTCCGGGACCCGAAAACTGTGAGTAATAGTCCATGAGACGGGCCAGAATCGGCCAAAAAGTGCGAGTGTTGATGGCCGACACGTAAGCGCACCTTGGGGTTCAACAACAATGGAAATCACTTAGGGACCCCGAAACAGTGAGTAATAGTCCACGAAACGGGCCACAATTGGCTAAAACTACTAGTGTTGATGACCGACATGTAAGCACTCCCCGGGGATCGTCAATCGTGGAAATCGCACTAGGACCCCAAAATGGTGAGTAATAGTCCACGAAACGGACCAGAATTGGCCAAAATTGTGAGTGTTGATGACCGACACTTAAACACACCCCGGATTTCGTCAATCTTGGAAATCACTTCGGAGCCCCGAAACTGAGTAATAGTCCATGAAACGGGCCAAAATCGGCCCAAACTATGAGTCTTGACGACCAACACGTAAGCACATCTTGGGGTTCGACAACCATGGAAATCGCTTTGGGACCCCATAATAGTGAGTAATAGTTCACAAAATGGGTCAGAATCAACAAAAACCATGAGTGCTGATGACCGACACGAAAACGCACCCCGGGGTTCATTAATAATGGAAATCACTCCAGGACCCCAAAACTGTGAGTAATAGTCCATGA
>NW_021192784.1:0-937 GCF_002162155.2 Triticum dicoccoides | reverse complement strand
AACGCTCCGGACGAATTTGAAGGTGATTCCACTTGGGTTGGAAAGTGCACGAAATCTAGTTTCCAACAAAAAAAGAATCACCCAATTCGGAGTCCGTATGAAAAACTTGTGTGCGTTTTGAGTCAGGTATGTCTGTGCAGTCCGAATCTGAATCCAGAACGTGAGAGACTTGGACTCTATCTTCTCTTGGGCCAAAAGTGACGTGAGAGAACTTTTTGGACAGCAAATAAACATCTCTTTCTTCCTTATCTTCATATGTGGATTGTACAAATGTCCCATACACCTGCAATTAGACAAAACACAAAAGTGTGTGAAGTATTTTTGTTCTGGATAACATAAATAGATTATTGAATAGTTTGCACTAGAAATCACCTGACAAATATGCATATATGCAATATTTTTGGTCATATCCAAGGTAGTCATGTGCTTTCACTAGTTTTGCATGTGTATGGTGGTCTGAACATTGTAGATTATATCCTATTCCAACTACTTGGGCTGCCTTGAAAACTGCTATGCGTACGCGTTGGGTTCCACCATATTATCAACGTGAATTGCTTCAAAAATTGCAGCGTTTAAGACAAGGAAAAAATTCTGTAGAAGAATATTATCAGGAATTACAAACTGGCATGATTAGATGTGGTATTGTTGAGGAGAATGAAGCTATGCTTGCACGTTTTCTGGGTGGATTAAATAGAGAGATTCAGACCATTCTAGACTATAAGGAGTATACTAATATCACTCGTTTATTCCATCTTGCTTGTAAAGCTGAACGTGAAGTGCAGGATCGACAAGCATTGGGGCGAACTAACTTTTCTGCAGGCCGACCTTCATCATGGACACCACGTGCATCTTCTACTTCAACTGCACCAGCACCTCCATCAGGTGCCACCTCCAGCCGTGATACAAGAAAACAGGCACAACCACCATTATCTGCCAA
>NW_021192783.1:0-828 GCF_002162155.2 Triticum dicoccoides | reverse complement strand
TCTAGTTGACTAGCTCGTTGATCAATAGATAGTCATGGTTTCCTGGCTATGGACATTGGATGTCATTGATAACGGGATCACATCATTAGGATAATGATGTGATGGACAAGACCCAATCCTAAACATAGCACAAGATCGTATAGTTCATTTGCTAGAGTTTTTGCAATGTCAAAGTATCTCTTCCTTCGACCATGAGATCGTATAACTCCTGGATACCGTAGGAGTGCTTTGGGTGTATCAAACGTCACAACGTAACTGGGTGACTATAAAGGTGCACTACAGGTATCTCCGAAAGTATCTATTGTTTTATATGGATCGAGACTGGGATTTGTCACTCCGTATGACGAAGAGATATCACTGGGCCCACTCAGTAATGCATCATCATAATGAGCTCAAAGTGACCAAGTGTTTGGTCACGGGATCATGCATTACGGTACGAGTAAAGTGACTTGCCGGTAACAAGATTGAACGAGGTATTGGGATACCGACGATCGAATCTCGGGCAAGTAACATATTGATTGACAAAGGGAATTGCATACGGGGTTGATTAAATCCTCGACATCGTGGTTCATCCGATGAGATCATCGTGGAGCGTGTGGGAGCCAACATGGGTATCCAGATCCCGCTGTTGGTTATTGACCGGAGAGCGATCTCGGTCATGTCTACATGTCTCCCGAACCCGTAGGGTCTACACACTTAAGGTTCAGTTACGCTAGGGTTGTAGGGATATGTATATGCAGTAACCCGAATGTTGTTCGGAGTCCCGGATGAGATCCCGGACGTCACGAGGAGTTCCAGAATGGTCCGGAGGTAAAGATTTATATATGG
>NW_021192782.1:0-948 GCF_002162155.2 Triticum dicoccoides | reverse complement strand
TTGATCAATAGATAGTCATGGTTTCCTGGCTATGGACATTGGATGTCATTGATAACGGGATCACATCATTAGGATAATGATGTGATGGACAAGACCCAATCCTAAACATAGCACAAGATCGTATAGTTCGTTTGCTAGAGTTTTTGCAATGTCAAAGTATCTCTTCCTTCGACCATGAGATCGTATAACTCCTGGATGCCGTAGGAGTGCTTTGGGTGTATCAAACGTCACAACGTAACTGGGTGACTATAAAGGTGCACTACAGGTATCTCCGAAAGTATCTATTGTTTTATATGGATCGAGACTGGGATTTGTCACTCCGTATGACGGAGAGATATCACTGGGCCCACTCAGTAATGCATCATCATAATGTGCTCAAAGTGACCAAGTGTTTGGTCACGGGATCATGCATTACGGTACGAGTAAAGTGACTTGCCGGTAACAAGATTGAACGAGGTATTGGGATACCGACGATCGAATCTCGGGCAAGTAACATATTGATTGACAAAGGGAATTGCATACGGGGTTGATTAAATCCTCGACATCGTGGTTCATCCGATGAGATCATCGTGGAGCATGTGGGAGCCAACATGGGTATCCAGATCCCGCTGTTGGTTATTGACCGGAGAGCGATCTCGGTCATGTCTACATGTCTCCCGAACCCGTAGGGTCTACACACTTAAGGTTCAGTTACGCTAGGGTTGTAGGGATATGTATATGCAGTAACCCGAATGTTGTTCGGAGTCCCGGATGAGATCCCGGACGTCACGAGGAGTTCCGGAATGGTCCGGAGGTAAAGATTTATATATGGGAAGTCCTGTTTCGGGCATCGGGACAAGTTTCGGGGTTATCGGTATTGTACCGGGACCACCGGAGGGGTCCCGGGGGCCCACCGGGTGGGGCCACCCATCCCCGGGGGCCACATGGGCTGTAGGGGGTGCGCCTTGG
>NW_021192781.1:0-1343 GCF_002162155.2 Triticum dicoccoides | reverse complement strand
GCACCTTGGGGGTTTAACAACTATGCAAATCGCTTTGGGACCCCAAAATGGTGAGTAATAGTCCAAGAATCGGCCAAGAATCAGCCCAAACTGCGATTGTTAATGACCGACACGTAAGCGCACCTTAGGGTTCAACAACCATGGAAATCGCTTTCGGACCCAGAAACGGTGAGTAATAGTCCACGAAACGGGCCAGAATCGGCCAAAATTACGACTGTTGACGACGGACACGTAAACGCACCATGGGGATCGTAAATCGTGGAAATAGCTCTAGGTCCCCAAAATTGTGAGTAATAGTCCATGTAAGAGCCCAAAATCGAACAAAACTAAGATTGCTGGTGGACAACACGTAAACGCACCCCGGGGTGCGTCAGTCGTGGAAATCACTCCGGGACCCCAAAACCATGAGTAATAGTCCATGAAACGGGGTAGAGTGGGCCAAAACTGCGAGTGTTGATGATCGACACGTAAGCGCACCTTGGGGGTTTAACAACTATGCAAATCGCTTTGGGACAATGGTGAGTAATAGTCCAAGAATCGGCCCAGAATCAGCCCAAACTGCGATTGTTAATGACCGACACGTAAGCGCACCTTAGGGTTCAACAACCATGGAAATCGCTTTCGGACCCGGAAACGGTGAGTAATAGTCCACGAAACGGGCCAGAATCGGCCAAAATTACGACTGTTGATGACGGACATGTAAACGCACCATGGGGATCGTAAATCGTGGAAATAGCTCTGGGTCCCCAAAATTTTGAGTAATAGTCCATGTAAGAGCCCAAAATCAAACAAAACTAAGATTGCTGGTGGACAACACGTAAACGCACCCCGGGGTGCGTCAATCGTGGAAATCACTCCGGGACCCCAAAACAATGAGTAATAGTCCATGAAACGGGGAAGAGTGGGCCAAAACTGCGAGAGTTGATGACCGACACATAAATGCACCCCAGGGATCGTCAATCGTGGAAATCGCTCTAGGACCCCAAAAAAGTGAGTAATAGTGCACGAAATGTACCAGAATTGGCCAAAATTGTGAGTGTTGATAACCGACACGTAAACGCACCCTGGGGTTCGTCAGTTGTGGAAATCACTCCGGGGCCCAAAAACTGAGTAATAGTCCATGAAACGGGCCGGAATCGGCCAAAACTACAAGTGTTGATGACCGACACGCAAACGCAACCCAGGGTTCGTCCATCGTGGAAATCACTCAGGGACCCTAAAACAATGAGTAATAGTCCAAGAGACGGGCCAAAATCGGCCAAAACCGCGAGTGTTGATGACCGACACGTAAGCGCACCTTGGGGGTTTAACAACTATGCAAATCGCTTTGGGACCCCAAAATG
>NW_021192780.1:0-2048 GCF_002162155.2 Triticum dicoccoides | reverse complement strand
GTCGCAGCCCCAAACTTCCAAGAAATGACAGCTTAGGTTTCTCTAAACCATAGTTCTCATGGTGTCATCTCAACAGAATTACGTGGTACCCTATTAAAGTGAGTGCGGTTGTCTCTAATGCCTAACCCATGAACGATAGTGGTAATTCGATAAGAGACATCATGGTACGCACCATATCCAATAGGGTGCAACTATGATGTTCAGACACACCATCACACTATGGTGTTCCAGGCGGTATTAATTGTGAAACAATTTCCACAATGTCTTAATTGCATGCCAAAGCTTGTAACTCAGATACTCATCTCTATGATCATATCATAGACATTTTATCCTCTTGTCACGATGATCTTTCAACTTCACTCTGAAATTACTTGAACCATTCAATAATTCAGACTTGTGTTCCATCAAGTAAATATACTCAGTATCTACTCAAATCATCCGTGAAGTAAGAACATAACGATATTCACTGCATGCCTCAACACTCATTGGACTGCACACATCAAAATGTGTTGCTTCCAACAAGTTGCTATCTTGTTCCATTTTACTGAAAACGAGGCTTTCAGTCATCTTGCCCATGTGGTATAATTTGCATATCTCAAGTGATCCAAAATCAAGTGAGTCCAAACGATCCATCTGCATGGAGTTTCTTCATGCGTATACACCAATAGACATGGTTCGCATGTCTCAAACTTTTCAAAAACGAGTGAGTCCAAAGATCCATCAACATGGAGCTTCTTCATGCGTTTTATACCAATATGACTTATATGGCAGTGCCACAAGTAAGTGGTACTATCATTACTATCTTATATCTATTGGCATGAAAATGTGTATCACTACGATCGAGATTCAATAAACCATTCGTTTCAGGTGCAAGACCATTGAAGGTATTATTCAAATAAACAGAGTAACCATTATTCTCCATAAATGAATAACCGTATTGCGATAGACATAATCCAATCATGTCTATGCTCAACGCAAACACCAAATGACAATTATTCAGGTTTAATACTAATCTTGATGGTAGAGGGAGCGTGCGATGTTTGATCACATCAAACTTGGAAACACTTCCAACACATATCATCAGCTCACCTTTAGCTAGTCTCCGTTTATTCCGTAGCTCTTTTATTTCGAGTTACTAACACTTAGCAACTAAACCGGTATCTTAATACCCTGGTGCTACTAGGAGTACTAGTAAAGTACACATTAACATAATGTATATCCAATATACTTCTATCGACTTTGCCAGCCTTCTCATCTACCAAGTATCTAGGGTAATTCTGCTCCAGTGGTTGTTCCCCTTATTACAGAAGCACTTAGTCTCGGGTTTGGGTTTAACCTTGGGTTTCTTCACTAGAGCAGCATCTGATTTGCCGTTTCATGAAGTATCCCTTCTTGCCCTTGCCCTTCTTGAAACTAGTGGTTTCACCAACCATCAACAATTGGTGCTCCTTCTTGATTTCTACTTTCACGGTGTCAAACATCGTGAATACCTCAAGGATCATCATATCTATCCCTGATATGTTATAGTTCATCACGAAGCTCTAGCAGCTTGGTGGCAATGACTTTGGAGAAACATCACTATCTCATCTGGAAGATCAACTCCCACTCGATTCAAGTGATTGTTGCACTCAGACAATCTGAGCACAAGCTCAACGATTGAGCTTTTCTCGCTTAGTTTGTAGGCTAAGAAAATCGTCTGAGGTCTTATACCTCTTGACGTGGGCACGAGCCTGAAATCCCAATTTCAGCCCTCGAAACATCTCATATGTTCCGCGACGTTTCGAAAACGTCTTTGGTGCCTCAACTCTAAACCGTTTAATTGAACTATCATGTAGTTATCTAAACGTGTATGTCCGATGTTCGCAACATCCACAAACGACGTTTGGGGTTCAGCACATTGAGCGGTGCATTAAGGACATAAGCTTTCTACTGTCCGCATAATCGCTACTGTCAACTTTCAACTATATTTTCTCTAGGAACATATCTAAACAGTGGAACTAAAACGCGAGCCTACGACATAATTTGCAAAGATCTTTTGACTATGTTCA
>NW_021192779.1:0-1720 GCF_002162155.2 Triticum dicoccoides | reverse complement strand
TCAGTCGTGGAAATCACTCCGGGACCCCAAAACTGGGTAATAGTCCAAGAAACCGGCCATAATCGGCCAAAACTGCGATTGTTGATGACCGACACGTAAGCTCTCCTTGGAGTTCAACAACCATGGATATTGCTTTCAGACCCCAAAACGTGAGTAATAGTCCACGAAACAGGTCAGGATCGACAAAAACCGTGAGTGCTGATGACCGACACGTAAACGTACCCCGGGGTTCTTCAATCGTGGAAATCTCTCTCGGACCCCAAAACAGTGAGTAATAGTCCAACAAACGCGCCAGAATCAGTCAAAACTATGAGTATTGATGACTGACACTTAAGTGCACCTAGGGGTTCAACAACCATGGCAATCGTATTGGGACCCCAAAACGGTGAGTAATAGTTTATGAAACTTGCCATAATCGGCCAAAATTATGACTGTTCAGGACGAACACGTAAACGCACCCCGGGGATAGTTAATCGTGGAAATTGCTCTGGGACCCTAAAACGGTGAGTAATAGACCATGAAAGAGCCCAGAAGAACAAAACTAGGATTGTTGATGAACGAGACGTAAACGCACCCCGAGGTTCGTCAATCGTGGAAATCACCCTGGGACCCTAGAATCGGCCAAAATTGAGTGTTGACGACGGACACGTAAACGCACCACGAGGATCATCAATCGTGGAAATCGCTCTAGGACTCCAAAATGGTGAGTAATAGGTCATGAAAGAGCCCAAAATCGAAAATACTCGGATTATTGATGACGACACATAAACGCACCTCGGGGTTCGTCAATCGTGGAAATCGCTCCGGGACCCAAGATAGTGAGCAATAGTCCATGAAACGGGCCAGAATCGGCCAAAACTGCGAGTGTTGATGACCGACACATAAACGTACCCCGGTGTTCGTCAATCGTAGAAATCACTCCGGGGCCCGAAAATTGAGTAATATTCCAGGAAATGGGCCGAAATCGGCCAAAACTGTGATTGTGGATGACCGACACGTAAGTGCACTTCGGGGTTGGTCAATCGTGGAAATCGCACTGGGACCCCAAAACGGCGAGTAATAGTCCATGAAACGGGCCAGCATCGACAAAAACGACAAGTGTTGATGACCGACACATAAATGCACCCCAAGGTTCGTCAATCATGGAGATCACTCTGGGAAAAACTGAGTAATACTCGAGGAAGTGGGTCAGAATCGGCCAAAACTGATATTGTTGATGACCGACATGTAAGCGCACCTTGAGGTTCAACAATCATGGAAATCACTTTGGGACCCTAAAACAGTGAGTTATAGTCCACGAAACGGGTCAGAATCGACAAAAACAACGAGTGTTGATGACCAACACGTAAACGCACCTCGGGGTTAGTCAATCATGGAAATCACTTTGGGACCCTAAAACGGTGACTAATAGTCCAAGAAACGGGCCAGAATCGGCCCAAACTGCGAGTCTTGACGACCAACATGTAAGCACACCTTGGGGTTCGACAACCATGGAAATCGCTTTGGGACCCAAAAACTGTGAGTAATAGTCCATGAAAGAGCCCAGAATCGGACAAACCTTGGATTATTGATGAACGATAGATAAACGCACCCCGTGGTTTGTCAATCATGCAAATTGGTCATGGACCCCAAATCAGTGAGTAATACTCCATGAAACAGGGCCAGAATCGGCCAAAACTGTGAGTGCTGATGACCAACACAAAAACGCACCCCGGTGATC
>NW_021192778.1:0-1720 GCF_002162155.2 Triticum dicoccoides | reverse complement strand
TCAGTCGTGGAAATCACTCCGGGACCCCAAAACTGGGTAATAGTCCAAGAAACCGGCCATAATCGGCCAAAACTGCGATTGTTGATGACCGACACGTAAGCTCTCCTTGGAGTTCAACAACCATGGATATTGCTTTCAGACCCCAAAACGTGAGTAATAGTCCACGAAACAGGTCAGGATCGACAAAAACCGTGAGTGCTGATGACCGACACGTAAACGTACCCCGGGGTTCTTCAATCGTGGAAATCTCTCTCGGACCCCAAAACAGTGAGTAATAGTCCAACAAACGCGCCAGAATCAGTCAAAACTATGAGTATTGATGACTGACACTTAAGTGCACCTAGGGGTTCAACAACCATGGCAATCGTATTGGGACCCCAAAACGGTGAGTAATAGTTTATGAAACTTGCCATAATCGGCCAAAATTATGACTGTTCAGGACGAACACGTAAACGCACCCCGGGGATAGTTAATCGTGGAAATTGCTCTGGGACCCTAAAACGGTGAGTAATAGACCATGAAAGAGCCCAGAAGAACAAAACTAGGATTGTTGATGAACGAGACGTAAACGCACCCCGAGGTTCGTCAATCGTGGAAATCACCCTGGGACCCTAGAATCGGCCAAAATTGAGTGTTGACGACGGACACGTAAACGCACCACGAGGATCATCAATCGTGGAAATCGCTCTAGGACTCCAAAATGGTGAGTAATAGGTCATGAAAGAGCCCAAAATCGAAAATACTCGGATTATTGATGACGACACATAAACGCACCTCGGGGTTCGTCAATCGTGGAAATTGCTCCGGGACCCAAGATAGTGAGCAATAGTCCATGAAACGGGCCAGAATCGGCCAAAACTGCGAGTGTTGATGACCGACACATAAACGTACCCCGGTGTTCGTCAATCGTAGAAATCACTCCGGGGCCCGAAAATTGAGTAATATTCCAGGAAATGGGCCGAAATCGGCCAAAACTGTGATTGTGGATGACCGACACGTAAGTGCACTTCGGGGTTGGTCAATCGTGGAAATCGCTCTGGGACCCCAAAACGGCGAGTAATAGTCCATGAAACGGGCCAGCATCGACAAAAACGACAAGTGTTGATGACCGACACATAAATGCACCCCAAGGTTCGTCAATCATGGAGATCACTCTGGGAAAAACTGAGTAATACTCGAGGAAGTGGGTCAGAATCGGCCAAAACTGATATTGTTGATGACCGACATGTAAGCGCACCTTGAGGTTCAACAATCATGGAAATCACTTTGGGACCCTAAAACAGTGAGTTATAGTCCACGAAACGGGTCAGAATCGACAAAAACAACGAGTGTTGATGACCAACACGTAAACGCACCTCGGGGTTAGTCAATCATGGAAATCACTTTGGGACCCTAAAACGGTGACTAATAGTCCAAGAAACGGGCCAGAATCGGCCCAAACTGCGAGTCTTGACGACCAACATGTAAGCACACCTTGGGGTTCGACAACCATGGAAATCGCTTTGGGACCCAAAAACTGTGAGTAATAGTCCATGAAAGAGCCCAGAATCGGACAAACCTTGGATTATTGATGAACGATAGATAAACGCACCCCGTGGTTTGTCAATCATGCAAATTGGTCATGGACCCCAAATCAGTGAGTAATACTCCATGAAACAGGGCCAGAATCGGCCAAAACTGTGAGTGCTGATGACCAACACAAAAACGCACCCCGGTGATC
>NW_021192777.1:0-1213 GCF_002162155.2 Triticum dicoccoides | reverse complement strand
GATTTTCGTAATGTTGTCTTACTCGTGGTTGATCCCTCGAGCATACACCATTACATCTTTTGGTCTGACCATTGCTATCACCGTGTTCTCATGATGGTGGAAGTCCAGTAATATGGAAAATTCTGATGAGTTGTTGTTGAGCCCGTCAGCAGCATTTTTGTCTCCCCCATGATTCATGTTGAACATCAACCTAGTGTTGAAAACCTTGTAAGCAATGCCTTCGTGTTCCGTTCATGAAGCTTATCCTTGGATGAAAGAAGTGACTTTCTCCAAGTTCACGTGCATTAGGTGTAAGTTGCCGCCATGAATTTGAGAAAGGTTTGTTTTGTTTCCCTTGGAATCATCCCAAATCAGTCATGCATACGTACGAAGTATCCCAAACCTTTTTTTTAATTTTTTTGCATCTAGATCTTGAAAGCCCCGTAACTTTTTTTGTTTTAGATTTTTGGGGATTTTGAAAATGTTTAAGGGGGTTCCCCCAGTTAAATTCGGATGTAACTTTTCGAGTAGATGATTTTTCATATATAAAACTTTTTAATCCGAGTTCGTATGCAAAAGTTATGCCCATTTTACAAATTTCCAGAGATATTTTGCAAATAAAGTCGAAATTTATATTTGTAAATTTTCCCAACAACTAGACCACATATGACATGGCAAACTTATTTTCTTTTATTTTTTTGACATTTTTATCATTTTTTTTATTTTTTTAACTGAAAAGGCGGTCCAGAGGGGGGGGTTTCTTGTAAGCCACCCTTTCTCCATGAATTTGTGTCGGATTCCCTAAGCTAGTTGGTTAAGCTAAACAACGACTTGGAGAGTTGGAAGATAAAAGCTTGTCTGACTTAGTTCATGTTAAGGGATATCTTTTGTGCGTGTGTGTGTGTTGAAGAAAGATGATATCTCCATTGATTGGTCTTCGTGATCAGTTGTTGGATCTATTGCCTTGTCAAGACTTTGACTTGAGTATGGGCTATCATCAAGTCAAATCAGAACCAACGATTTTCGTAATGTTGTCTTACTCGTGGTTGATCCCTCGAGCATACACCATTACATCTTTTGGTCTGACCATTGCTATCACCGTGTTCTCATGATGGTGGAAGTCCAGTAATATGGAAAATTCTGATGAGTTGTTGTTGAGCCCGTCAGCAGCATTTTTGTCTCCCCCATGATTCATGTTGAACATCAACCTAGTGTTGAAAACCTTGTAAGCAAT
>NW_021192776.1:0-962 GCF_002162155.2 Triticum dicoccoides | reverse complement strand
GAAACTAGTGGTTTCACCAACCATCAACAATTGATGCTCCTTCTTGATTTCTACTTTCGCGGTGTCAAACATCATGAATATTTCAAGGATCATCATATCTATCCCTGATATGTTATAGTTAATCACGAAGCTCTAGCAGCTTGGTGGCAATGACTTTGGGGAAACATCACTATCTCATCTGGAGGATCAACTCCCACTCGATTCAAGTGATTGTTGTGCTCAGACAATCTGAGCACAAGCTCAACGATTGAGCTTTTCTCCCTTAGTTTGCAGGCTAAGAAAATCGTCGGAGGTCTTATACCTCTTGACGTGGGCACGAGCCTGAAATCCCAATTTCAGCCCTCGAAACATCTCATATGTTCCGCGATGTTTCGAAAACGTCTTTGGTGCCTCTACTTAAACCATTTAATTGAACTATCACGTAGTTATCAAAACGTGTATGTCCGATGTTTGCAACATCGACAAACGATGTTGGGGTTGAGCACACTGAGCGGTGCATTAAGGACATAAGCTTTCTACTGATCGCATAATCGCTACTATCAACTTTCAACTATATTTTCTCTAGGAACATATCTAAACAGTGGAACTAAAGCGCGAGCTTACGACATAATTTGCAAAAGGTCTTTTGACTATGTTCAGGATAATTAAGTTCATCTTATGAACTCCCACTTAGATAGACATCCCTCTGGTCATCTAAGTGATCACATGATCCGAGTCAACTAGGCCGTGTCCGATCATCACGTGAGACGGACTAGTCATCATCGGTGAACATCTTCATGTTGATCGTATCTACCATACGACTCATGCTCGACCTTTCGGTCTCCGTGTTCCGAGGCCATGTCTGCACATGCTAGGCTCATCAAGTTAACCCTAAGTGTTTTCGCTGTGTAAAACTGTCTTACACCCGTTGTATGTGAACGTAAGAATCCATCACACCCGATCATCACGTGGTGCTTAGAAGC
>NW_021192775.1:0-1848 GCF_002162155.2 Triticum dicoccoides | reverse complement strand
TCATCGAAAGATCGGGACACCCCGCCTCTATCAAGTGGTATCAGTTTTCAGGTTGCTCGGTGAGAATTTCCAGTTTTCCTAGATTAGATTTATTTTCTTACCTATTGTCCAAGAAAAAGCCACACAAAAAAAGTTAGATCTGTTCATCCTTTATCCAAGCCAGTCTGAGCCTTTGCAATTTTCTATTCATTGCTTGCATAGTTGAATTATCGGTTGCATCGTCGTGTAAGTTGCTGGTCTTAGCGTCTAGTTCCTTTAGAGTTTCGAGTTCTGTTCACATTAGTCACGCCGCCGCTGCATCATTATCCCTTCCGCTGTCCACCATCCCATCTATTAATTTCCACCACGTGCTACGCACTGTTCATTGTCATAATCATAGTTGAGGTCATTCACATCTTCGCCTGATCCAATCTGCATCTTATCTAGTTTGTCTTGAAAAAAAAAAGATAGAGAAAAAAAAAGAGAAAAAAGGAAAAAAAAAGAAAAAGAGAGAGAAGAAAAAGAAAAAAAAGCGTGAGAAAAAAAAAGAGAGAAGAAAAAAAAATTGGATCTATCTAGAATCAATCTCGTACCTGAATTCGGATTGAAATCTGTTTTGCGCACTGTTCAGTAAAACAGGTGTATCTTCCTCATACGAAGTCCGTTTTGGCTCCGTGAGTACTCAAATTGAAGCTAGCAACGAGCCGCATCTAAATAGTTGCAGAAGCTAGTTCAATATTTGACACCTCAAAATCGGCTTGTAAATAGGTCTTTTTGCCCTCCGAAGTTCGTGAACACAACTTGTTCCAATTTTTCAGGCCAGTTTTAGAATTCTTTGACTCCTCATATCAACTCGGAATTGAGTGATTCTTTTTGCATTGGAAAGCTTGAGTTAGTAGCATTCTTTGAAAGAATTTATCAGAAAATTGTCTCAAACTTTTCAAGAGGAAAGTTGGAGAGAGAGTTGTTGTATATCCTGCTTGGCAGTTGTTTTTCATCATTATCTTCACTGCCGTTGTGATCTTCACTTATATCTTGCTGTCAAGAGCTACTTAGTATCCTTCATTGATGCTAGTTGTGCTACGCCGTGACCTCATTAGTGTTCTAGGCTCGCGTCTCTAGTCCGGTCTAGCCTAGGACCAGCACGGTACCGTCGTTGAGCGTTTATTCAACATTGCATCTTTGAATTGATTATTGCTAATCTTTTGCTACCATATATAGCCAACCCAGCTCCACATATTTCTACATCGTGTATACATACGCTCCCCTGGCAATCGCTTTACTCAATATTCGGAGTTACTTGACACCGCTGGTTGCCGATAACCGCCTGCTGCATGGTAAGAACTTGTAAGACATTGGTATTTGCTTTACTGTGAGCGTTTTACCACCACATCCTAGTAGTTATAGGAACATTATTTTTGGGTTTTGTTTCTTGTTCTACTAATCATGACAGGATCCAGAGTCAATTCATGGGCTTTGTCAATCGCGGGAGACGTGCCACCACCTTTGCAAATACCACAACCATCACGAGAGGTGCACAAACATCCAAATGCACATGATCAGGTTAATGTATCTATACCACCATTTAATGGCCGTTTTAAACCTGCTTTATATATTGAATGGGAGTTCGACATAAAAAATATATTTGCTTCCCATAATTTCAATGAACATAAAAAGGTTAAGGTTGCGGTTGGTTCTTTCACTGGTTATGCTTTGGTTTGGTGGAGTGAATATTGTCGGTTACACCCTGATTATATACCTACTACTTGGGATGATTTGAAACTTGCCATGCGACATACTTTCGTCCCTGCTTATTATACTCGTGACATGATTAAGAAGTTGCAACACTTAAAACAAGGTAGTGAAACT
>NW_021192774.1:0-2007 GCF_002162155.2 Triticum dicoccoides | reverse complement strand
AAGTCTCTAGTCCAGGTTTATCGCCTATTCGGGTTCCATCCATGAGGAGATCCGGCCGGAGTTTCGCTCACAGCCCCAAACGATGTGAACAGGGTTCCGTGACACCAAACGGGCGCCCGGTTTACCCGGCCACGTGCCTACCGCATCACAACCCACCCCTACGGTCAGCGCTGCGCACGGCCTCCAGCATACTACAAACACCAGAAACTACTTGCAACTCCTGGACAGAGGACAAGGGTGATCAAGAAGCCGAGAGGGTCCATTGGTTTCGGGCCCAATGCGTGGTAGTAGCTGAATCATGGATCACAAACACAGAACTCAGTTCCTGAGGACGGCTGCAATGAGACAACCCACCATGTACTCCTACATGGCCTCTCACTGCTACCTTTACCAAATCGTGTTCACACACTTAGCTCACACACAGTAGGACATGTTCACACGCCTCTGATTCATCCCTGATGAATCAGACCTGACTCAACTCTAAGCAGTAGCAGGCATGACAAACAAGCATGAATGAGTAGGCACATCAGGGCTCAAACAACTCCTACTCATGCTAGTGGGTTTCATCTAATTACTGTGGAATGACAGGTCATGCAGAGGATAAAGGGGTTCAGCTACCGCAGCAAGTAACAGATGAATCGATATTGTCCTAATGCAGTAAAAGAGAGCAGGAGCGAGAGAGTAGGATTGTATCGGAATGAACAAGGGGGTTTTGCTTGCCTGGCACTTCTGAAGATAACATTGGGTCTTCATCAGTGTCAACGATCACATCATCGGTACACGTCCATCGAGAGGGGACAATTACCGGCAAATACAGAAAAACACGATCAATGCAATGCACAATATGATGCATGCTATGGCATGGCAATATGAATGTGTTTTGGGCTAATGCAACTAGCGACAGATTAAATGAAGTTGGTTTGAATCCAAGATTCAAATTTAAACTCCATATGTGATTATTCAAATGCCATTTAATTGATTTGTGCTAAACAGCAGCTATAAGTTGTTCTAACATGCATGAAAATGGTACAGATGGATTCCTTGAATTTTTCTGATAATTTTTCATATATAAATTATTTAATTTGGAGTTACGGTTAATTTTCTATGATTTTTAGAAGTTTTAGCTATTTTCTGGATTTTCTGATTTATTTTAAATCCAGAAAATCATTTAATGCGTCAGCATGACATCACCTTGACGTCATCAGGTCAACAGGGCAGGTTCAGGTCAAAACTGACCAGTGGGGTCCACTGGTCAGTGACTGGGGCTGATTAGTGTCGCTGACATGTGGGCCCAGTCAACAGCCACGTCAGCTTAGTCAAAGCTGACGCGTGGGGCCACTAGGATTAGTTAAAAACTAAACAGAAACTAATCTAGGATTAATTAGCAGGTGGGGCCCTGCTGTCGGTGTCACAGGGTTAATTAGCAGGGTCAAATCCCGGGTCAGTGGGGTCAAACCCACCGGCGACATGACGCCGGCGAGGCCCGAGACGGCGGCGCGAGCCGGAAATGCGCTACAGGGCACGGGCGAGGCTATGCTTGGGCTCGTTGGAGAGCCCTTGCTGGTGCGCATCGAATGGTGGTGGTGGCCGTGCCTGTGGTGGCCGGTACCGACGATGGCGAGCTCGTGAGCGGCGGCCGGAGTTCGGCCAACGGCGGGTTAGGCGATGCAGGGCGCTAGGGGAGGCGTTGATGCGTGCTACGTGCTCCTGGTGAGGTGTGGAGCACGATGGTGTGCCCGGCTTCGAGCCACAGTGGCTCTGGCCATGACGGCGACGAGGCACGGCGGCGGCGAGCTTCGGCCGTGGTGGAAGATGGAGCTAGGGGACGAAATCAGGTGCGGGGAGTGAGGGGAAGAGAATAGGAGCTCACGGGGAGTCGGACGAGACGCTGAGTGGGCTCGGGGACGTCCTGTCGGCGGCGAATCGAACGGCGGCGATTGCCGGCCGTGGCGATGAAGATGGCGGTGATGGCGTGGCTACAGGGCACCCGGCGTCGCATGCGTCGTG
>NW_021192773.1:0-1781 GCF_002162155.2 Triticum dicoccoides | reverse complement strand
TTTTTTTTACTGAATCAAACACACATCCCAGTTCTATTTTCCTCTTGAAACGCATATCCTACATCCGTTTTCTAAGCTCTACCTATAGTTTTACTAGTTCGTATACACGTATCATTATATTGAAAACACATAAAATTCTCTTTTCATATTTACATCCTTATTTTTCTTGTTTTTTCCCACCCAGCGCTGATTTTTTTACCACTGCTTTTCCCTTAAACCAACTAAATTTGTCCCACGTCTTATTTTCTTACAAAAACAAAATGATTTTTTGGCAAATCAATAAGTTCTTAAAAATTATCATTTCGGGATTACAACAGTTCGGACTCCACCGAAATATGCAAAATAAGGTTGGACTTTTTGACCATGGTCCTAGGCAGAAAATGGGCTGTAATAAATTACTCAAGAATTAGCAAATGGGCTGCAAATTATAAAAAATAGCAAATGGGCTTTATGTTGTCTGCCACAGATTTGGAGGCTGACTTGTGGGCCTACTAAGTTCATGCATACACAAGGTTTCTCAAAAAAGAAACTTAGTCAACAATCGACTCTACCAGCGTCAGACCGTTAGATGTCAATCTAACGGCAATCGTGCTTCTTCAGTCTCTGATCCTCCTGCCCCAGCCGCCCAAACCAGCGCCCTGGTGCTCTCGGCGCGGCGTGGTCAACGATGTCCATCCAACGGTCGTAGTGCTTCTTCAACCTCTGGTCTTCTTGCCCCAACCGCCCAAAGCAGCGCCGGTCATGCGGCATGCTCCTGCCTCCCGTGGCCGGCTGTGCTGCCGCAAAGGCCTCACCATCCCCATACTACTCCCACCGCTAGCCAGGCCATCCCTCCACTCACCCACTCCCCCTGTTATTCTGCGGCGACGGCAGCCTCACACCGCAGACGAACCAGTGAACCCTCGTACTCCTCTCCGCGTGGGCTTCCACTGCAGCGTCGTCCCCTTCCTAGGCCTTGCCGTCGTCCACCGACGTGGTGCTCTCCGCGCGGCATGGTCAACGTGGTCAAGGAATGACTTCCATCGGAAGAGTACTGTACGTGGAGAGGCTGACAGCTGGGTCCACGGCCATAGCCCAGTTTTTTGTGATTTGCCAAGTAAGTCACTTTGTCAGGCCTGTTGGGCTGCAAATCTTTCAAGACGAAGAGGAGAGCTTTCATTCGGCTGGCCGAGAATATGGCCCATCAGTAATGAGAAATGGGTTGTACATTTTTAAAACACATCAAACCGGCAATTAGTTTCAAATATCTTTTTTTCATTTTGAGATTTGAAATTTCATTAATTTTTATGCGTGGAGAATTTGTTGGATTTTATATTGATATACATTTATTTTTAAAATCAGTTTGAATGTGAGTCAAAATTTTGGGATTAAAAACAGTTCGGGTTGCACCGAAATACGCAAAATTTTGTATAATTTTTTAATCGTGGCCACAATATGGGTTGTAATGCTAACAAAAAGAATATGGGCTCCAAAAAAACCTTAATAATTAGCAAATGGGCTGTAAATTATTAAAAATAATGGCAGATGGGTTGTATGCTGTTTCACACATATTTGAGGCTTTCCTAAAAAAAGGTTGACGCACAAGCAGTGACTGTTGGATGGCCATCCAACGGCCGTCGTGCTTCTTCAATCTCTGCTCTTCCTGCTCCAGCCACTCAAACAGGCGCCAGCGGGACTGCCTGCTCCCTCCTCCCCACGGCCGGCAATGCTACCACGCAGGCCTCACCGCCCGACCGTACTCCCATCACTGGCCTAGCCATCCCTCTACTCACCCACACCTG
>NW_021192772.1:0-2092 GCF_002162155.2 Triticum dicoccoides | reverse complement strand
GAGATTTTCTACTTTAAGTTTTGTGTTGTGAAGTTTTCAAGTTTTGGGTAAAGATTTGATGGATTATGGAACAAGGAGTGGCAAGAGCCTAAGCTTGGGGATGCCCATGGCACCCCCAAGATAATCTAAGGACACCTAAAAGCCAAAGCTTGGGGATGCCCCGGAAGGCATCCCCTCTTTCGTCTACTTCTATCAGTAACTTTACTTGGAGCTATATTTTTATTCGCCACATGATATGTGTTTTGCTTGGAGCGTCTTGTATGATTTGAGTCTTTGCTTGTTAGTTTACCACAATCATCCTTGATGTACACACCTTTTTATAGAGCCACACATGATTTGGAATTTGTTAGAATACTCTATGTGCTTCGCTTATATCTTTTGAGTTATATAATTTTGCTCTAGTACTTCACTTATATCTTTTAGAGCAAGGTGGTGGAGTTGTTTTATAAAAACTATTGATCTCTCATGCTTCACTTAGATTATTTTTAGAGTCTTAATAGCATGGTAATTTGCTTAGAATCCTAATATGCTTGGTATACAAGATTAATAATAAAACTTTCTTATGAGTGTGTTGAATACGATGATAAGTTTGATACTTGATAATTGTTTTGAGATATAAAGATGGTGGTATTAAAGTTGTGCTAGTTGAGTAGTTGTGAATTTGAGAAATACTTGTGTTGAAGTTTGTGATTCCCGTAGCATGCACGTATGGTGAACCGTTATGTGATGAAGTCGGAGCATGATTTATTTTTTTGATTACCTTCCTTATGAGTGGCGGTCGGGGACGAGCGATGGTTTTTCCTACCAATCTATCCCCCTAGGAGCATGCGCGTAATACTTTGCTTTGATAACTTGTAGATTTTTGCAATAAGTATATGAGTTCTTTATGACTAATGTTGAGTCCATGGATTATACGCACTCTCACCCTTCCACCTTTGCTAGCCTCTCTAATACCGCGCACCTTTCGCCGGTATCATACACCCACCATATACCTTCCTCAAAAATGCCACCATACCTACCTATTATGGCAGTTCCATAGCCATTCCGAGATATATTTCCATGCAACTTTCCATCGTTCCGTTTATTATGACACACTCCATCATTGTCATATTGCTTAGCATGATCATGTAGTTGACATCGTATTTGTGGCAAAGCCACCATTCATAATTCTTTCATACATGTCACTCATGAGTCATTGCATATCCCGGTACACCGCCGGAGGCATTCATATAGAGTCATATTTTGTTCTAAGTATCGAGTTGTAATTGTTGAGTTGTAAGAAAAATAAAAGTGTGATTATCATCATTATTAGAGCATTGTCCCAGTGAGGAAAGGATGATGGAGACTATGATTCCCCCACAAGTCAGGATGAGACTCCGGACGAAAAATAAAAAAATAAGAAAAGGGAGAAATAAAAGAGGCCATAAAAAGGGAGAAAAGGTCCAAATAAAAAAAGAAAAATGAGAGAAAAAGAGAGAAGGGACAATGTTACTATCATTTTACCACACTTGTGATTCAAAGTAGCACCATGATCTTCATAGTAGAGAGTCTCTCATGTTATCGCTTTCATATACTAGTGGGAATCTTTCATTATAGAACTTGGCTTGTATATTCCAATGATGGGCTTCCTCAAAATGCCCTAGGTCTTCATGAGCAAGCAAGTTGGATGCACACCCACTTAGTTTCTTTTTGAGCTTTCATATACTTATAGCTCTAGTGCATCTGTTGCATGGCAATCCCTACTCACTCACATTGATATCTATTGATGGGCATATCCATAGCCCGTTGATACGCCTAGTTGATGTGAGACTATCTTCTTCCTTTTTGTCTTCTCCACAACCACCACTCTATTCCACCTATAGTGCTATATCCATGGCTCACGCTCATGTATTGCGTGAAAATTGAAAAAGTTTTGAGAATGTCAAAAATATGAAACAATTGCTTGGCTTGTCATCGGGGTTGTGCATGATTTAAATATTTTGTGTGGTGAAGATAGAGCATAGCCATACTATATGATTTTGTAGGGATAACTTTCTTTAGGCATGTTATTTTGAGAAGACATAATTGCTTTGTTAGTATGCTTGAAGTATTA
>NW_021192771.1:0-1319 GCF_002162155.2 Triticum dicoccoides | reverse complement strand
TTTTGTGGACTATTACTCACCGTTTTAGGGTCCCGGAGCGATTTTCACAATTGATAATCCCAGGGTGCGTTTGCATGTCCGTCGTCAACACTCATAGTTTCCGCCAATCCTAACCCATTTCGTGTACTATTACTAACCGTTTTGGGGTACCGAAGCGATTTGCATAGTTGTTAAACCCCAAGGTGCGCTTACGTGTCGGTTATCAACACTCGCGGTTTTTGTCGATTCTAACCTGTTTCGTGCACTATTACTCATGATCTTGGGGTCCCAAAGCGAATTACATGGTTGTTGAAAATCAAGGTGAGCTTACATGTCGGTCATCAATAATCACAGTTTTTTTCGATTCTGACCCGTTTTGTGGACTATTTTTGAACCCCGGGGTGCATTTACGTGTCGGTCATCAATACTCACGGTTTTGGTCGAGTCTGACCCGTTTCGTGGACTATTGCTCACCATTTTGGGGTCCCAAAGCGATTTCCATGGTTGTCGAACCCCAAGGTGTGCTTATGTGTTGGTCATCAACACTCACAATTTTGGCTAATTCTGGTCCGTTTCGTGGACTATTACTCACGATTCTGGCCCGTTTTAGGGTCCCGGAGCGATTATCACGATTGACGATCCCTATGGTGTGTTTGCATGTCCGGTGTCAATACTCACAGTTTTGGTGAATTCTGACCGTTTCGTGGACTATTACTCACTGTTTTGGGGTCTCGTAGTGATTTCCACGATTTGTGAACTCCGAGGTGCGTTTACGTGTCGGTCATCAACACTCACAATTTTTGCCAATTCTGGTTCGTTTCATTGACTATTACTCGTCGTTTTGGGGTCCGAGAGCAATTTCCATGATTGACAATCCCCGGGGTGCGTTTACGCGTCTGTCGTGAACACTCACAGTTTTGCCAATTCTGACACGTTTTGTGGACTATTACTTACCCTTTCGGGGGCCCAAAGCGATTTGCATAGTTGTTGAACCCCAAGGTGCTCTTATGTGTCGGTCATCAACACTCGCAGTTTTGGCCGATTCTAGCCCGTTTCATGACTTTTACTCACCGTTTTGGGGTCCCAAAGCGATTTCCATGGTTGTTGAACCCCAATGTGTGCTTACGTGTTGGTCGTCGAAACTCGCGGTTTGGGCCGATTCAGGCCCGTTTCTTGGACTATTACTCAGTTTTCGGGTCCCTTAGTGATTTCGGCGATTGACGAACCACGGGTTGCGTTTATGTGTCGCTCATAACCACTCACAATTTTGGCCAATTCTTGTCCGTTTTGTGGACTATTACTCACCGTTTTAGGGTCCCGGAGCGATTTTCACAATTGAT
>NW_021192770.1:0-915 GCF_002162155.2 Triticum dicoccoides | reverse complement strand
CGAACTGGGCAGCCTGCGGGGCCACCTCGGGGAAACTTGAGGGTTGGTTTTACTCGTAGCTTGACCTATCTGAGTGTGCCCTGAGAAAGAGATATGTGCAGCTCCTATCGGGATTTGTCGGCACATTCGGGCGGTGTTGCTGGTTTAGTTTTACCCTGTCGAAATGTCTTGTTGTACCGAGATACCGAGTCTGATCGGAGTGTCTCGGGTGGAGGTCTATTCCTTCGTTGACCGTGAGAGCTTGTCATGGGCTAAGTTGGGACACCCCTGCAGGGATTTGAACTTTCGAAAGCCGTGCCCGCGGTTATGGGCAGATGGGAATTTGTTAACATCCGGTTGTAGAAAACCCGAAGTTGACCTTAATTAAAATACATCAACCGTGTGTGTAACCGTGATGGTCTCTTTCCGGCGGAGTCTGGGAAGTGAACACGGTGTTGGAGTTATGCTTGACGTAGGTTGCTATAGGATCACTTCTTGATCATACTTTTATCGACCGTGCTTTGCCCTCTCTTCTCGCTCTCTTTTGCGATTGTAGCCACCATATATGCTAGTCGCTTGCTGCAGCTCCACCTCATTACTCCATCCTTCCTATAAGCTTAAATAGTCTTGATCTCGCGGGTGCGAGATTGCTGAGTCCCCGTGGCTCACAGATACTTCCAAAACCAGTTTGCAGGTGCCTATGTTACCGAGCAGGAGACGCAACCAAGCTCAAGGAGGAGCTCGATGAAGATCTTGCCCTTTGTGTTGTTTCGTTCTAGTTGATCAGTAGTGGAGCCCAGTTGGGGTCGATCGGGGACCTTTGTCGCATTTGGGGTTCTTCTTTTATTTTGGTTCCGTAGTCGGACCTTGATTGTATCTGGTTGATGTAATGCTTTATTCATGTAATTGTGTGAAGTGGCGATTGTAAGCCAACTA
>NW_021192769.1:0-1180 GCF_002162155.2 Triticum dicoccoides | reverse complement strand
AGAGTGTGCTTTTCCCTTGTTTACGTGCCGCGCCGTGATTTTGTTAGTGTTCTAGGCTCGCGTCTCTAGCACAGTCTAGCCTAGGACCAGCACAGTACCGTCGTTGAGCGTTTATTCAACTTTGCATCTCTGAATTGATTATTGCTGACCCTTTTTGCTACCATATTATAAGCCTTCCCAGCTCCACATACATCTACGTCGTGCGTTTGACTCTCCCTGGTAATCGCTCTATCCAAGCTTTGAGAGTTTTTGACTACAACGGTTGCCGATCACCGCCTGCTGCTGGGTAAGAACTGGTAAGAATTTGAGATTTGCTTGACGGATTTGTGACACCCACCACCACCACTTGTTCGTAGTCTGTAGGATCATATTCTTGTGTGTTTATATTGCTGCTAACCATGCCAGGATCACAAGCCGACGAGATTGACTGGGAGAATTTATCGAACAAGGAGCTTCATGATAAGTTTCAGCAAATGATGACTGAACAGGTGCAAGATGTGCTGAACAATTTTGAAGAGGCCATGGAGAAGATCACTGGCTTTGAGAAGACGTTCGAAACAAAGCTCGATAACAAGTTTAATGAATTGCTCGCGCGTCTTCCACCACCACCACCCGCTGCACCTAACGCACCTCTCCAACAACAACAACAACGACTACCTCCACGTCGCGAAGCAGACCTCCGCCGAGCAAGTCGTGTTCCTCTTGCATTTGGCCAAACTGTTGGTGCTGCTGTTGATACTTCTGTGGCTCCTGCTGCTGATGCGGAGGAGGATGATTATGTGGAAGATTATGAGGATGAGGTTGATCAAAATCAACACTACGTGCAGCCACCTGTACCACCACCAGCAGGTCGACCTCAGGTATATATTCGTAATGGTAGGCCTGCACCACCACCTCAGGTACGAGATGATGTCCATATTCCTAAACTGAAATTGAATATTCCACCATTTGAGGGTAGATATGTTCCTGATATATATCTTACTTGGGAGTTAGAAACTGAACAACGATTTACATGTTTACAATATCCTGAGGAGAGACGAGTTGCTACTGCTGTTTGTGCTTTCACTAGTTTTGCATGTGTATGGTGGTCTGAACATTGTAGATTATATCCTATTCCAACTACTTGGGCTGCTTTGAAAACTGCTATGCGTACGCGTTGGGTTCCACCATATTATCAACG
>NW_021192768.1:0-1294 GCF_002162155.2 Triticum dicoccoides | reverse complement strand
CTCTGCATGACCTGTCATTGCCACAGTAACTAGATGAAACCCACTAGCATGTGTAGGAGTTGATTGAGCCATATGTATGTGTTGTTCCTACCTTGCTATGCCTGCTATGCTTAGAGTCGTGTCAGGTCTGGTTCATCTGGGTGATGGGCTAGAGTGAAATGATTATGTCGGTAATGAGAGTGGTGTGGTGAACACGATTTGGTAAAGGTATCGATGAGAGGCCATGTAGGAGTACATGGTGGGTTGTTTCATTGAAGCCGACCTTAAGCACTGAGATCTGTATGTGTGATTTAAGATACAGTTACTACCATGCATTGGGCCCTGAAATATGACCCCGCTCGACTTCTTATTCACCCTAGCTCTCTGTCCAGGAGTTGCAAGTAGTTTCTGGTGTTTGTAGCCTACTGGAGGCCGTGGACAGCGCTGACCGTAGGGGTGGGGTGTGATGCGGTAGGTACGTGGCCGGGTGTACCGAATACCCGTTAGGTATCTCGGGAACCCTGTTCACATCGTTCGGGGCCGTATGGGAAACCTCGGCCGGACTCCCTGCGGATGGAACCTGGATAGGCGATAAACCTGGACTAGAGGCTTAAGTGTTTAGGTAGGTCGTGGTCTACACCCACGTCGGCTTTCGCTTGAAGTCTGCCAAGCACATGTCGTGTGCAGACGCTAAGTGGTGGAAACATGTATGAAGAAGTACACCCCTGCAGGGTTATCATAATCTATTCGAATAGCCGCGTCCGCGGTAAAGGACTACTTGGTTGCCTATACAGTTCATAGACAAGTAAATGGAAACTGCTAAAAGCCTCAAGATAAGTGTGAGTGCCGAGGATGGCTCTTCCGTAGGAAGACGGAGGCGGATCCTCGGTAGTGTATTTGAATTGGTGAGTAGTGGACTCGTGTGCGCAAAACCAATTCAAGTTGAAGTACCGTAGGATAGTCTAGCCAAAAGTCAAAGCTGGCTTGCTGCAATAACTCCACCAACCCTTCTTGATAATATGCATGTATGTAGGATCTGATGTAAGTCTTGCTGAGTACCTTTGTACTCATGTTGCTATAATCTACATTTTTACAGAAGACGCTGCAACCCCTTCTGATGGGTTCTATGTAGACGTTGACATCAACGAGTAGGCTAAAGGCCCAGGTGGTGATCCTGAGCTTGTGAAGGACCATGTAGTATAGCTAGGCTTTCCAAGCCTCTTTTATTTTACTAGTTGTCTGTACTCAGACAAGTTACTTCCGCTGCTGGTTTGTATGACTGTATGACTTGAATGTTGGGTCGTGAGACCCGTAC
>NW_021192767.1:6625-7279 GCF_002162155.2 Triticum dicoccoides | reverse complement strand
AACGGGCCAGAGTCGGCCAAAACTACGAGTGTTGATGACCGACACGTAAGCAAACCTTGGGTTCGTCCATCGTGGAAATCACTCCGAGACCCCAAAACAGTGAGTAATAGTCCACGAAACGGGCCAGAATCGGCCAAAACTTTGAGTGTTGATGACCGACAAATAAGCGCACCTTGGGGTTCGTCAATCGTGAAAATCACTCCGGGACCCCAAAAACAGTGAGTAATAGTCCACGAAACGGGCCAGAATCAGCCAAAACTGCGAGTGTTGATGACCAACACGTAAGCGCACCTTGGGGTTCGTCAATCATGGAAATAACTCCGGGACCGCAAAAACAGTGACTAATAGTCCATGAAACGGAACAGAATCGGACAAAACTTCGAGTGTAGATGACCGACACGTAAACGCACCTAAGGGTTCATCAATCGTGGAAGTCACTCTGAGACCCGAAAACAGTGAGTAATAGTCCACGAAACGGGCCAGAGTCGGCCAAAACTACGAGTGTTGATGACTGACACGTAAGTGCACCTAAGAGTTTCTCAATCGTGGAAATCACTCCGAGACCCCAAAACAGTGAGTAATAGTCCACGAAACAGGCCAGAATCGGCCAAAACTGCGAGTGTAGATGACCGACACGTAAACGCACCTAAGGGT
>NW_021192767.1:3455-5260 GCF_002162155.2 Triticum dicoccoides | reverse complement strand
GGTTCGTCAAGCGTGGAAATCACTCCGAGACCCCAAAACAGTGAGTAATAGTCCACGAAACGGGCCAGAATCGGCCAAAACTGCGAGTGTTGATGACCGACACGTAAGCACACCTTGGGTTTCGTCAATCGTGGAAATCACTCCGAGACCCCAAAACAGTGAGTAATAGTCCACGAAACGGGGCAGAATCGACCTAAACTGCGAGTGTTGATGACCGACACGTAAGCGCACCTTGGGGTTCGTCAATCATGGAAATCACTCCGGGACCCCCAAAACAGTGACTAATAGTCCATGAAACGGAACAGAATCGGACAAAACTTCGAGTGTAGATGACCGACACGTAAACGCACCTAAGGGTTCGTCAATCGTGGAAATCACTCTGAGACCCGAAAACAGTGAGTAATAGTCCACGAAACGGGCCAGAGTCGGCCAAAACTACGAGTGTTGATGACTGACACGTAAGCGCACCTAAGGGTTTCTCAATCGTGGAAATCACTCCGAGACCCCAAAACAGTGAGTAATAGTCCACGAAACGGGCCAGAATCGGCCAAAACTGCGAGTGTTGATGACCAACACGTAAGCGCACCTTGGGGTTCGTCAATCATGGAAATCACTCCGGGACCACAAAAACAGTGACTAATAGTCCATGAAACGGAACAGAATCGGACAAAACTTCGAGTGTAGATGACCGACACGTAAACGCACCTAAGGGTTCGTCAATCGTGGAAATCACTCTGAGACCCGAAAACAGTGAGTAATAGTCCACGAAACGGGCCAGAGTCGGCCAAAACTACGAGTGTTGATGACTGACACGTAAGCGCACCTAAGGGTTTCTCAATCGTGGAAATCACTCCGAGACCCCAAAACAGTGAGTAATAGTCCAGGAAACGGGCCAGAATCGGCCAAAACTGCGAGTGTAGATGACCGACACGTAAACGCACCTAAGGGTTCGTCAATCGTGGAAATCACTCTGAGACCCGAAAACAGTGAGTAATAGTCCACGAAACGGGCCAGAGTCGGCCAGAACTACGAGTGTTGATGACCGACACGTAAGCAAACCTTGGGTTCGTCAATCGTGGAAATCACTCCGAGACCCCAAAACAGTGAGTAATAGTCCACGAAACGGGCCAGAATCGGCCAAAACTTTGAGTGTTGATGACCGACACATAAGCGCACCTTGGGGTTCGTCAATCGTGAAAATCACTCCGGGACCCCAAAAACAGTGAGTAATAGTCCACGAAACGGGCCAGAATCGGCCAAAACTGCGAGTGTAGATGACCGACACTTAAGCGCACCTAAGGGTTCGTCAAGCGTGGAAATCACTCCGAGACCCCAAAACAGTGAGTAATAGTCCACGAAACGGGCCAGAATCGGCCAAAACTGCGAGTGTTGATGACCGACACGTAAGCACACCTTGGGTTTCGTCAATCGTGGAAATCACTCCGAGACCCCAAAACAGTGAGTAATAGTCCACGAAACGGGGCAGAATCGGCCAAAACTGCGAGTGTTGATGACCGACACATAAGCGCACCTTGGGGTTCGTCAATCGTGGAAATCACTCCGGGACCCCAAAAACAGTGAGTAATAGTCCACGAAACGGGCAAGAATCGGCCAAAACTGCGAGTATAGATGACCGACACGTAAGCGTACCTAAGGGTTCGTCAATCGTGGAAATCACTCTGAGACCCCAAAACAGTGAGTAATAGTCCACGAAACGGGCCAGAATCGGCCAAAACTGCGAGTGTTGATGACCAACACGTAAGCGCACCTTGGGGTTCGTCAATCATGGAAATCACTCCGGGACC
>NW_021192767.1:0-952 GCF_002162155.2 Triticum dicoccoides | reverse complement strand
GTAAACGCACCTAAGGGTTCGTCAATCGTGGAAATCACTCCGGGACCCCAAAAACAGTGAGTAATAGTCCACGAAACGGGCAAGAATCGGCCAAAACTGCGAGTGTTGATGACTGACACGTAAGCGCACCTAAGGGTTTCTCAATCGTGGAAATCACTCCGAGACCCCAAAACAGTGAGTAATAGTCCACGAAACGGGCCAGAATCGGCCAAAACTGCGAGTGTAGATGACCGACACGTAAACGCACCTAAGGGTTCGTCAATCGTGGAAATCACTCTGAGACCCGAAAACAGTGAGTAATAGTCCACGAAACGGGCCAGAGTCGGCCAAAACTACGAGTGTTGATGACCGACATGTAAGCAAACCTTGGGTTCGTCAATCGTGGAAATCACTCCGAGACCGCAAAACAGTGAGTAATAGTCCACGAAACGGGCCAGAATCGGCCAAAACTTTGAGTGTTGATGACCGACACATAAGCGCACCTTGGGGTTCGTCAATCGTGAAAATCACTCCGGGACCCCAAAAACAGTGAGTAATAGTCCACGAAACGGGCCAGAATCGGCCAAAACTGCGAGTGTAGATGACCGACACTTAAGCGCACCTTGGGGTTCGTCAATCATGGAAATCACTCCGGGACCCCAAAAACAGTGACTAATAGTCCATGAAACGGAACAGAATCGGACAAAACTTCGAGTGTAGATGACCGACACGTAAGCACACCTAAGGGTTCGTCAATCGTGGAAATCACTCTGAGACCCGAAAACAGTGAGTAATAGTCCACGAAACGGGCCAGAGTCGGCCAAAACTACGAGTGTTGATGACTGACACGTAAGCGCACCTAAGGGTTTCTCAATCGTGGAAATCACTCCGAGACCCCAAAACAATGAGTAATAGTCCACGAAACGGGCCAGAATCGGCCAAAACTGCGAGTGTAGATGACCGACACGTAAAC
>NW_021192766.1:0-1033 GCF_002162155.2 Triticum dicoccoides | reverse complement strand
TGTGCACCGTTGCGACAGTTCGTGTTTCGAAGCACCACGTGATGATCGGGTGTTAGATTCTAACGTTCACATACAACGGGTGTAAGACAGATTTACACACGCGAAACACTTAGGGTTAACTTGACGAGCCTAGCATGTACAGACATGGCCTCGGAACACGGAGACCGAAAGGTCGAACATGAGTCGTATAGAAGATACGATCAACATGAAGATGTTCACCGATGATGACTAGTCCGTCTCACGTGATGATCGGACACGGCCTAGTTTGACTCGAATCATGTAATCACTTAGATGACTAGAGGGATGTCTATCTGAGTGGGAGTTCATAAGATGAACTTAATTATCCTGAACATAGTCAAAAGGTTTTTGCAAATTATGTCGTAGCTCACGCTATAGTTCTACTGTTTAGATATGTTCCTAGAGAAAAATTAGTTGAAAGTTGATAGTAGCAATTATGCGGACTAGGTCCGTAAACTGAGGATTGTCCTCATTGCTTCATAGAAGGGTTATGTCCTTAATGCACCGCTCAGTGTGCTGAACCTCAAACGTTGTCTGTGGTTGTTGCGAACATCTGACATACACGTTTTGATAACTACGTGATAGTTCAGTTAAATGGTTTAGAGTTGAGGCACCAAAGACGTTTTTGAAACATCGCGAAACATATGAGATGTTTTGAGGGCTGAAATTGGGATTTCAGGCTCGTGCCCATGTCAAGAGGTATAAGACCTCCGATGACTTTCTTAACCTGCAAACTAAGGAGAAAAGCTCAATTGTTGAGCTTGTGCTCAGATTGTCTGAGTACAACAATCATTTGAATCGAGTGGGAGTTGATCTTCCAGATAAGACAGTGATGGTTCTCCAAAGTCATTGCCACCAAGCTATTAGAGCTTCGTGATGAACTATAACATATCAGGGATAGATATGATGATCCTTGAGGTATTCGCGATGTTTGACACCGCGAAAGTAGAAATCAAGAAGGAGCATCAATTGTTGATGGTTGGTGAAACCACTAGTTTCAAGAAGGGCAAGGGCA
>NW_021192765.1:0-790 GCF_002162155.2 Triticum dicoccoides | reverse complement strand
ACCGAAACATAAACGCACCCCAGGGTTCGTTAGTCGTGGAAATCACTCCGGGACCCCAAAACAGTGAGTAATAGTCCACGAAACGTGCCAGAATCGGCCAAAACTATGAGTGTTGATGACCGACACGTAAGCGCACCTTGGGGTTCAACAACTATGTAAATCGCTTTGGGGCCCCAAAACGGTGAGTAATAGTCCATAAAACGGGTCAGAATCGATAAAAACCGCGAGTGTTGATGACCGTAATGTAAACGCACTCCAGGGTTCGTTAATCGTGGAAATCACTCCGGGACCCCAAAACAGTGAGTAATAGTCCATGAAACGTGCCAGAATCGGCCAAATATGTGAGTGTTGATGACCTACACGTAAGCGCGCCTTGGGGTTCAACAACTATGGAAATTTGTTTGGGGCCCAAAAATGGTGAGTAATAGTCCACGAAACGGCTCAGAATCTGCCAAAACAACGAGTGTTGATGACTGAAACATAAACGCACCCAGGGTTCATTAATCATGTAAATCACTCCGGGACCCCAAAACAGTGAGTAATAGTCCAGGAAACGGGCTAGAATCGGCCAAAACTGTGAGTGTTGATGACCAACACGTAAGCGCACCTTGGGGTTCAACAACTATGGAAATCGCTTTGCGGCCCAAAACCGGTGAGTAATAGTCCACGAAACGGGTCAGAATCGGCCAAAACCGTAAGTGTTGATGACCGAAACGTAAACGCACCCCAGGGTTCGTTAATCATGGAAATCACTCCGGGACCCCAAAACAGTGAGTAATAGTCCATGAAA
>NW_021192764.1:0-1714 GCF_002162155.2 Triticum dicoccoides | reverse complement strand
AGAATGAGGGGGATGGGGATAATTCACCTCAACACTGAAGTTCCCGCTGTTGAGAAAATCCCCCGCACCCACGACACCTGCGCCGGTAGATGACCTTCCGCTTGCCAGCGTCGAGGTTCGTCGCGATCCCTAGAAGGCCCCCTCGCTGAAGAACGGGTCTTGCAACGCCGCGTTCAGGGTATGGAGCCCGCAGAGCTGCCGCTCCTGCAGCCTGTGGTACAACATACGCAGGTTCCCCGTCCCGACATCCATTCCCCTTTTCCCCGTCCCGAAATTCCGGCGACTACCTCTTGTTTCGACTGTGTGCAAGGAGCGCACAGCCTCGGCCATCAAGCTGATTTATAGCTGGCAGCATGGAAAGAGCAGCGCTACGAGACGGTTGGGGGTTAATCGCAGATTGCAAAAATGAATGAGCATAATTATTTTCAGGAGGAGGGAGGGTTACCTGGGTGGTGCTGGGTTGTGGTCCTGATGGAGGCGCGCGGTCATTCCGGCAGAGGAGGTTGTGTGGCGAGTGCCCGCCACACTTTGTTCCGGGCGCGAGCACCCCTGCCTCTGAGTTGTCGGAGCCACGGAGGCGAGCCACTAGAAAGCCTGAAACACAGGGTCTGCAACTCATCTTCGGGAAGAAGATAACGGAACCGGTTTTTGGGGCCTTCGCCCTTTCTTCTACTTTATACGTAGCTGGCATTCCTACTACTAGTGGCGACCCCATTTTTTTTTTGCATTCTTCTTCTTTTACATTGGTGACCCCATTTCTTTTTGGAAAACACTTGCAAACGGCGCACCGGCCGAAGCTTCGGCCGGTCGCTCGCTTGCGCATCACACTGCACACTGGTCCTACGTCCTCTCACTTATTTTATCTTTTTCTCTCTTGATCTTTCTCCACCTCTCCCCCGTCACTCATCTCATCCCATCCATGCGCCTCTCCCTCGCCGCTCATCTGTCGCCGGCGGTGTGCCGGAGACAAGCCGCCATTCGATTGACGGTCCCCCGCGAGTAAGGATTGAAGGATGCTGCAGACACTCGCGTCCGCCGTCGCCCCTGTATTGTGAGACCGCCGTTGCGAGGCCATGGCGAGCCGCAGGAGGGCTGGGACCAGCGTGGCGACCTGCTGCACCCCGGCGACAGGGGCGGAGCTAGGCTAATGCAAGGGTATGCAACGCATACCCAATGTTGTTTGCAAATTGTTTTCAGTATATAAGCTCCTATATGCATGTATGTAACGTATTTTTTTTAAAAAAACAAGGCAAAAGATTTGCCATTTTCATGATTAAGGGAGAAGGTTTAAGACAAACGACCGCAAAGCGGGAGACAAATGTCTACTTTCGCGGCATTACAATACTCAAGTGGGTGGCACCGGCAATAGCCCAAAGATGGGCCTCCTCTTTTATCTTCGCGATGAGCATCATCGTCGTAGCGGCGATGTTACGGAAAACCCTTCCATTACGCTTTTTCCAAATCTCCCAAGACATGAGCATGAACAAGGAGGCGATAGCCTTTCTCTTATCTCCACGCTCAACCACATTTTTAATCCACCATTCTCGAACCGAAACGTCATTTCGCCAGCTCCTCACCACATCATCATGTATACCAAGCCATGTTGCAACCTCGATCCAGACACGCTGGGAGAACCTACATTGGAAGAGAAGGTGTGCTGCGGTTTCCTGGACTTGCTTGCAAAGCGGGCAAAGGTTGCAGTTCGGCCATCCAC
>NW_021192763.1:0-879 GCF_002162155.2 Triticum dicoccoides | reverse complement strand
GACGAGATTGACTGGGAGAATTTATCGAACAAGGAGCTTCATGATAAGTTTCAGCAAATGATGACTGAACAGGTGCAAGATGTGCTGAACAATTTTGAAGAGGCCATGGAGAAGATCACTGGCCTTGAGAAGACGTTCGAAACAAAGCTCGATAACAAGTTTAATGAATTGCTCGCGCGTCTTCCACCACCACCACCCGCTGCACCTAACGCACCTCTCCAACAACAACAACAACGACTACCTCCACGTCGCGAAGCAGACCTCCGCCGAGCAAGCCGTGCTCCTCTTGCGTTTGGCCAAACTGTTGGTGCTGCTGTTGATACTTCTGTGGCTCCTGCTGCTGATGCGGAGGAGGATGATTATGTGGGAGATTATGAGGATGAGGTTGATCAAAATCAACACTACGTGCAGCCACCTGTACCACCACTAGCAGGTCGACCTTAGGTATATATTCGTAATGGTAGGCCTGCACCACCACCTCAGGTACGAGATGATGTCCATATTCCGAAACTGAAATTGAATATTCCACCATTTGAGGGTAGATATGTTCCTGATATATATCTTACTTGGGAGTTAGAAACTGAACAACGATTTACATGTTTACAATATCCTGAGGAGAGACGAGTTGCTGCTGCTGTTTGTGCTTTCACTAGTTTTGCATGTGTATGGTGGTCTGAACATTGTAGATTATATCCTATTCCAACTACTTGGGCTGCTTTGAAAACTGCTATGCGTACGCGTTGGGTTCCACCATATTATCAACGTGAATTGCTTCAAAAATTGCAGCGTTTAAGACAAGGGAAAAATTCTGTAGAAGAATATTATCAGGAATTACAAACTGGCATGATTAGATGTGGTATTGTTGAGGAGAATGAAGCT
>NW_021192762.1:0-1264 GCF_002162155.2 Triticum dicoccoides | reverse complement strand
GGGGGGGAGGGTGGATGAACAGTGAGCGGTGGCGTTGCCTGTGGATGAATAGGACCCCGTGGTGTGGAGGGCTGGATGAACAGTAGACGGTGGAGGGGTGGCCGTGGAGGGGTGGTTGAACAGGACCCTGTGGTGTGGAGGGATGGATGAATAGTAGACGATGGAGGGGTGGTTGAACAGCAGCCGGTGGAGTAGCGCGCAGTGGAGGCTGGATGAACAGGAGCCCGTGGAGGCTGGAAGAGGTCGACGGTAGCCCGTGGAGGCTGGAGGAGGTCGACGGTGGAGATGAACAGTATCCCGTGGAGTCCCGTTTTGCAGTACGCCACACCCCTCCCGATCAATAGGACCCCCGTTTCGACCGTAGGAGGTTCGTTTCCTCCGTTTTGCGGTACGCCACACCCCTCCCGATCAACAGGACCCCCGTTTCGACCGTAGGAGGTCCGTTTCCTCCATTTTGCGGTACACCACACCCCTCCCTATCAACAGGACCCCCGTTTCGACCGTAGCGCTCCAACACAAGTCCGTTTCATCCGTTTTGCGGTACGCCACACCCCTCTCGATCAATAGGACCCCCGTTTCGACCGTAGGAGGTCCGTTTCCTCCGTTTTGTGGTACGCCACACCCCTCCCGATCAACAGGACCCTGTTCTGAACGTAGGAGGTCCGTTTCCTCCGTTATGCGGTACGCCAGGCCTCATTTCCATCGCCAGTTCCGTCCAAGCCCTCCGATGAACAATACCACGCATTCCATTCTGACCCAGCCGGTTGGCTCCCCATGAACACGATGACGATGTTGTTTCTTCGTTCCGCCCCAGCCATGTACGTATGCGCGAGTAGGCGTTTGAGACCCTGCCCGTATGTACATACGTGGCCGTATTTTCTTTCTTGCACCCTCGCCGTTGTACGTACGTGTACATGCTACGTGCGCGCCTCTACTACGACACGTGTGTGCCTCTACTACGACACGTGTGTGCCTCTACATCGACCAGTATGTACGTACACTTTCGCGACCAGAATGACAACGCTACGTATGCTTCGACCAGGTGGGTCCCGACTGTCAGGCACTTCCTTGCATGCGAAGATGTAGCTGGTGGGTTCCAGCAGTCAGGGGGGCGAATCGTTTTGGGTTGTTTTTTGCCCGGACGCACTTCCTTGCGTGCGAAGATGTAGCTGGTGGGTCCCAGCAGTCAGGGGGGCGAATCGTTTTTTTTGCCCGGACGCACTTCCTTGCGTGCGAAGGTGTCGCTGGTGGGTCCCAGCGGTCA
>NW_021192761.1:0-805 GCF_002162155.2 Triticum dicoccoides | reverse complement strand
GGAGTTCAAATAAGTTCCAAAAAAATGAAATCCCTTTGTAACAGACGAGTTTCCGTATGAAACCCTGATACTTCGAAAGAGATTATCCGTTTTGTACACGAAGTGCATCCAGTTTTTGCCATAACCCTCTCTACTTTCTCGCACATGCTATGTGGGTGAAATGATGATACCATGCCAACTTGGAACCTTTTCAGAGTTCATTTCAAATGCTTTTCAACTTCATGGTCTTACAGGTCAAAATAATCAGTAAATGCATGAAAAATAACAAATGAAGTCAGAAAGGGTTGTAAATTGATGATGTGGCTTTGAATGGTGCATTTTGAACACATAAAAACTATGTAGTTCAAATAAGTTCCAAAAAAATGAAATCCCTTTGTAACAGACGAGTTTCCGTATGAAACCCTGATACTTCGAAAGAGATTGTCCGTTTTGTACACGAAGTGCATCCAGTTTTTGCCGTAACCCTCTCTACTTTATTGCACATGCTATGTGGGTGAAATGATCATACCATGCCAACTTGGAACCTTTTCAGAGTTCATTTCAAATGCTTTTCAATTTCATGGTCTTATAGGTCAAAATAATCAGTAAATGCATGAAAAATAACAAATGAAGTCAAAAAGGGTTATAAATTGATGATGTGGCTTTGAATGGTGCATTTTGAACACAGAAAAACAATGGAGTTCAAATAAGTTCAAAAAAATGAAATCCCTTTGTAACAGACGAGTTTCTGTATGAAACCCTGATACTTCGAAAGAGATTGTCCGTTTTGTACACGAAGTGCATCCAGTTTTTGCCGTAACCCTCT
>NW_021192760.1:0-939 GCF_002162155.2 Triticum dicoccoides | reverse complement strand
CTCCAGAGTAGTAGTCGTCGTAGCCGAAGGTGGCATCTGGATCCTGGGCTCCAACGTCTGGTTGCGGCATCCGAGAAGAAGAGGAAAACGAGGGAAAAGAGGGAGCAAAGCAACCGTGAGTACTCATCCAAAGTACTCGCAAGCAAGGAGCTACACTACATATGCATGGGTATATGTGTAAAGGGCCATATCGGTGGACTGAACTGCAGAATGCCAGAATAAAAGGGGGATAGCTAATCCTGTCGAAGACTACGCTTCTGGCAGCCTCCGTCTTGCAGCATGTAGAAGAGAGTAGATTGACGTCCTCCAAGTAGCATCTCCAAGTAGCATCTCCAAGTAGCATCGCATAGCATAAACCTACCCGGCGATCCTCTCCTCGTCGCCCTGTAGAAAAGCGATCACCAGGTTGTCTGTGGAACTTGGAAGGGTGTGTTTTATTAAGTATCTGGTTCTAGTTGTCATAAGGTCAAGGTACAACTCCAAGTCGTCCTGTTACCGAAGATCACGGCTATTCGAATAGATTAACTTCCCTGCAGGGGTGCACCACATAGCCCAACACGCTTGATCCCATTTGGCCGGACACACTTTCCTGGGTCATGCCCGGCCTCGGAAGATCAACACGTCGCAGCCCCACCTAGGCAAAACAGAGAGGCCAGCACGCCGGTCTAAACCTAAGCGCACAGGGGTCTGGGCCCATCGCCCATAGCACACCTGCATGTTGCGAGGGCGGCCGGAAGCAGAACTAGCCCCCTTAATACAAGAGCAGGCTTACGTTCCAATCCGGCGCGCGCCGCTCCGTCGCTGACGTCTGAAGTGCTTCGGCTGATACCACGACGCCGGGATACCCATAACTACTCCCGCGTAGATGGTTAGTGCGTATAGGCCAGTAGCCAGACTCAGATCAAATACCAAGATCTCGTTAAGCGTGTTAAGTATCCG
>NW_021192759.1:0-743 GCF_002162155.2 Triticum dicoccoides | reverse complement strand
GTCAGTGTCAGGGGGTTAACTAACAGTGGTTAGCGCTAATCCTAATTAGCTACAGGGCTGGGCCCACCTGTCAGGGACTCAGGGGGGTCCTGCCGTGGTCAAGGTGGGTCAAACCCACCGGCGACGTGACGCCGGCGAGGCCCGAGACGGCGGCGCGATGCGGGATCGCGCTACAGGGCACGGGCGAGGCCGTTCTTGGGCTCGTTGGAGAGCTCTTGCTCCCGCGCGTCGAACGGTGGTGGTGGCCGAGCCTGGGGTGGCCGGTACCGTCGACGGCGAGCTCGTGAGCGGCAGCCGGAGTTCGGGTGCGGTCGGAGTCGGCGTTGCAGGGTGTTTGGGGAGGCGTTGGTGCGTGCTGCGTGCTCCTAGTGAGGCGTGGAGCACGATAGTGTGCTCGGTTGGGCGCTACGGTGACCATGGCCACGACGGCGACATCGCCGGCGGCGTGGAGCTCTCGGCCAAGGTGGGGCTAAGGCCTAGAGGTCGAAAGAGACCCGGGAAGAAGGGGGAAACGACTCGGGGGCTCACCGCGGTTGCAGTGGGCGTCGAAGCGGGCTCGGAGACGCGCTGGAGACGGAGAATTCGTCGGCGATGATGGTCGGAGCCCGAAGAGGGGAACGGCGACGTGGCGGTGATGCAGGGCTTCCGGAGGCCCGTGGAGCGGTGGGGAAGAAGAGGGGGTTGTGGCGGAGCTTCTGAGCTAGTCGGGGGAGCGAGGGGTGGCCGGAGATGGCTGCTATGGC
>NW_021192758.1:0-1409 GCF_002162155.2 Triticum dicoccoides | reverse complement strand
CTTTGGGACCCCAAAACGGTGAGTAATAGTCCATGAAATGGGCCAGAATCGGCCAAAACTGGGAGTGTTGACGACCAACTCGTAAGCACACCTTGGGGTTCAACAACTATGGAAATCTCTTCAGGACCCAAAAACAGTGAGTAATAGTCCACAAAACAGGTCTGATTTGGCCAAAACTGTGAGTGTTGACGACGAACACATAAACGCACCCCAGGGCTCATCAATCGTGGAAATCACTCTGGGTCCCCAAAACGCTGAGTAATAGTGTACGAAACGTATTAGAATCGGCCGAATATGTGAGTGTTGATGACCGACACGTAAACGCACCCCGGGGTTCGTCAATCGTGGAAATGACTCCGAGACCCCAAAATAGAGTAATAGTCCAAGAAACGGGCCAGAATCGGCCGAAACTGTGATTGTTGATGACCGACACAAAAGCACACCTTGGATTTCGACAACCATGGAAATCGCTTTGGGACCCCAAAACGGTGAGTAATAGTCCATGAAACGGGCCAGAATCGGCCAAAACTGGGAGTGTTGATGACCAACACGTAAGCACACCTTGGGGTTCAACAACTATAGAAATCTCTTCGGGACCCAAAAACAGTGAGTAATAGTCCACAAAACAGGTCTGATTTGGCCAAAACTATGATTGTTGACGACGAACACATAAACGCACCCCGGGGCTCATCAATCGTGGAAATCACTCTGGGCCCCCAAAACGCTGATTAATAGTGTACGAAACGGATTAGGATCGGCCGAATATGTGAGTGTTGATGACCGACACGTAAACGCACCCTGGGGTTCTTCAATCATGGAAATGACTCAGAGACCCCAAAATAGAGTAATAGTCCAAGAAATGGGCCAGAAACGGCCCAAACTGTGATTGTTGATGACCGACACGTAAGCGCACCTTGGAGTTCGACAACCATGGAAATCGCTTTGGGACCCCAAAACGGTGAGTAATAGTCCATGAAATGGGCCAGAATCGGCCAAAACTGGGAGTGTTGATGACCAACTCGTAAGCACACCTTGGGGTTCAACAACTATGGAAATCTCTTCGGGACCCAAAAACAGTGAGTAATAGTCCACAAAACAGGTCTGATTTGGCCAAAACTGTGAGTGTTGACGACGAACACATAAACGCACCCCGGGGCTCATCAATCGTGGAAATCACTCTGGGCCCCCAAAACGCTGATTAATAGTGTACGAAACGGATTAGGATCGGCCGAATATGTGAGTGTTGATGACCGACACGTAAACGCACCCCGGGGTTCTTCAATCATGGAAATGACTCAGAGACCCCAAAATAGAGTAATAGTCCAAGAAATGGGCCAGAAACGGCCCAAACTGTGATTGTTGATGACCGACACGTAAGCGCACCTTGGAGTTCGACAACCATGGAAATC
>NW_021192757.1:0-591 GCF_002162155.2 Triticum dicoccoides | reverse complement strand
CCAGTCCACCGGCCGCCGCCGACGACCCCCCGCACCCTCGATTCCCCTACTCAACCGCCGTCGCCGACCCCCCGCACCCCGCGCACCGTCTTATAAAAAAATAAGTATCAAACAGCTTTTTAAATGCTACTGTCTTATAAAAAATATTACTGTTATTATTTAAACAAGTTTGAACATATTTAAACACAAATAAGTATCAAACAGCTTTTTAAATGCTAAAAAAATTTATGGAGCCTGGGAGTCGAACCCAGGACCTCCTGGTGTGAGAACTGGCTGCTGACCAGTCGAGCTAGTAGAGGGGACTTGATGTGCATCAGTTCTGGTGGTACATAACCTGTTGGCTCGAGTTGAAATAAAAAAAATACTAATGGCGCACCACGGTGAGGTGCGCCATTAGTATGGATATGCTAATGGCGCACCACGGTGAGGTGTGCCATTAGTATTGTGCCCGATCCCCCCTTCCCTCTCCCCCTTCGGCCGATCCCCCCTTCCCTCTCCCCCTCGCCAGTTCCCTCTCCCTCTCGATCCACCGCCGTCGCCGTCGCTGCCCTAACCCACTGCTCGCCCTCGCCCTCGCCCTCTCCCTCCCTC
>NW_021192756.1:0-1156 GCF_002162155.2 Triticum dicoccoides | reverse complement strand
GTTATTTCTAGCTATAAGACTATGAAATTGAAAGGCATTTAAAATGAACTCTGAAAAGGTTCCAAGTTGGCATGGTATTATCATTTCATCAACATAGCATGTTCGAGAACGTAGAGAGGGTTACGGCAAAAACTGGATGCACTTCGTGTACAAAATGGACAATCTCTTTCGAAGTATCAGGTTTTCATACGGAAACTCGTCTGTTACAAAGGGATTTCATTTTTTTGAACTTATTTGAACTCCATAGTTTTTCTGTGTTCAAAATGAACCATTGAAAGCCACATCATCAATTTACAACCCTTTCTGACTACATTTGTTATTTTTCATGCATTTACTGATTATTTTGAGCTATGAGACCATGAAATTGAAATGCATTTGAAATGAACTCTGAAAAGGTTCCAAGTTGGCATGGTATCATCATTTCACCCACATAGCATGTGCGAGAAAGAAAGAGGGTTACGGCAAAAACTGGATGCACTTCGTGTACAAAACAGACAATCTCTTCCGAAGTATCAGGGTTTCATACGGAAACTCGTCATTTACAAAGGGATTTCATTTTTTTTGAACTTATTTGAACTCCATCGTTATTCTGTGTTCAAAATGCACCATTCAAAGCCACATCATCAATTTACAACCCTTTCTGACTTCATTTGTTATTTTTCATGCATTTACTGATTATTTTGAGCTATAAGACAATGAAATTAAAAAGCATTTAAAATGAACTCTGAAAAGGTTCCAAGTTTGCATGGTATCATCATTTCACCCACATAGCACGTGCGAGAACATAGAGAGGGTTACGGCAAAAACTGGATGCACTTCGTGTACAAAACGGACAATCTCTTTTGAAGTATCAGGGTTTCATACGGAAACTCGTCTGTTACAAAGGGATTTCATTTTTTTGAACTTATTTGAACTCCATAGTTTTTCTGTGTTCAAAATGCACCATTCAAAGCCACATCATCAATTTACAACCCTTTCTGACTACATTTGCTATTTTTCATGCATTTACTGGTTATTTCTAGCTATAAGACTATGAAATTGAAAGGCATTTAAAATGAACTCTGAAAAGGTTCCAAGTTGGCATGGTATTATCATTTCATCAACATAGCATGTTCGAGAACGTAGAGAGGGTTACGGCAAAAACTGGATGCACTTC
>NW_021192755.1:0-987 GCF_002162155.2 Triticum dicoccoides | reverse complement strand
AGTAAATGGCATTTGAATAATCACATATGGAGTTTAAATTTGAATCTTGTATTCAAACCAACCCCATTTAACTTGTTGCTAGTTGCATGAGCTCAAAACACCAGCATGTTGCCATGTCATAGCATGCATCATATTGTGCATTGCATTGATTGTGTTTCTTTCTGTTGCCGGTGTTGTTCCCCCTCGATAGACGTTGTATCGATGATGTGATCATTGACACTGATGGAGACTCAATGTTATCTTCAGAAGTGCCAGGCAAGCAAAACCCCCTTGTTCATTCCGATACAATCCCACTCTCTTGCTCCTGCTCTCTTTTACTGCATTAGGACAACAACGATATATTTGTTACTTGCTGCGGTAGCTGAACCCCTTTATCCTTTGCATGACCTGTCATTGCCACAGTAAATAGATGAAACCCACTAGCATGAGTAGGAGTTGTTTGAGCCCTGTTGTGCCTACTCATTCATGTTTTCTTGTCATGCCTGCTACTGCTTAGAGTCGAGTCAGGTCTGATTCATCGGGGATGAATCAGAGGCGTGTGAACGTGTCCTACTGTGTGTGAGCTAAGTGTGTGAACACGATTTGGTAAAGGTAGCGGTGAGAGGCCATGTAGGAGTACATGGTGGGTTGTCTCATTGCAGCCGTCCTCAGGAACTGAGTTCTGTGTTTGTGATCCATGAACAGCTACTACCACACATTGGGTTCCGGTAACTCGACCCCTCTCGACTTATTAATCAACATGATCTCTGTCCAGGAGTTGCAACTAGTTTCTGGTGTTTGTAGGTAGTGTTAGTAGTCTACCAAGTGGCACCCGGTACAGGTGGGCTTGGGACAGACTAGGCACAGTGGCACGGTGTACCAAGTGGCACCCGGTTGGTGGGCTTGGGAACCCTGCACACATCGTTTGGGGCCGTGAGCGACACCCCGGCCGGATCTCCTTGCGGATGGAACCCGAATAGGCGATAAACCTGGACTAGAGACTTGTTC
>NW_021192754.1:0-674 GCF_002162155.2 Triticum dicoccoides | reverse complement strand
AGGGTCACGGCAAAAACTGGACTCACTTCGTGTACAAACTGGACAAACTCTTTCGGAGTATCAGGGTTTCGGACGAGAACTCATCTGTTACACGGCCAACTTCAATGTTTTTTAAAATTATTTGAACTCCGGACTTCTTTTGTGTTCGGTATGCAGCATTCAAAGCGACGTCATCAATTTCCAACATGTTCTGACATCATTTGTTGTTTTTCGGTCATTTACCTAATTGTTTTAGAGAGCTAAATGACCGTGAAATTGAAAATCACTACAAAATGAATCCTGAAAATGTTGAAACTTGGCATGGTATCATCATATCACCCGCATAGCATGCGTGAAAGAGTAGAGAGGGTCACGGCAAAAACTGGACGCACTTCGTGTACAAACTGGACATACTCTTTCGGAGTATGAGGGTGTCAGACGAGAACTCATCTGTTACACGGCCACTTCAATGTTTTTTAAACTTATTTGAACTCTGCACTTCTTTTGTGTTTAGTATGCAGCATTCAAAGAGACGTCATCAATTTCCAACATGTTCTGACATCATTTGTTGTTTTTTGGCCATTTACCTAATTGTTTAGAGAGCTAAATGACCGTGAAATTGAAAATCACTACAAAATGAATCCTGAAAATGTTGAAACTTGGCATGGTATCATCATATCACCCGCATAGCATGC
>NW_021192753.1:0-993 GCF_002162155.2 Triticum dicoccoides | reverse complement strand
GTGGGACCCCACCGTCAGCCTCTCTGCCCTCTCTGGTTGAATCGTTTTCTGGAGGCGCCTTCGGGCAAAATGCGTTTTCTCTTTGGGCTGGCGTAGTTCTGCCGAAACGTTTTCTGTTTTTATAAGCTAGCCCCTGGAAATCTTCTGTTTCATTACAGATGAGTCCCTGGACAAAAACCCTTATAACTTTTAAACAGAAAAGTATTTTTGAATGATTCTTTTTCTGTTCTCTTTATAATTTTGTCTAGTTTTTTATCATATTTATTTGTAAAATATTTGGTATACTTTCTGTGCACTCCTTGGTATTTACGATAGCGCATATATTTTCTTTATACCGTAGATACCGAAGGAGGTGACGCAGCCGCGAACTTCACCGAGCTAGGTTCCGACTACTCTGAACCAGGCAAGCATGTTTGAACTTTTGATATGGTGAGTGTCTGGGCATGTTTTGCACTTAGTTAGTTTTATGGCATATTGAGAAGCATATCGATGATCGTTATTTTATGTGATAATGAGGTAAGTGAGTTCGATGATCCATATGTGAATGGATGTGAGGATGAATGGCCATGTGTTGGCATGAGTATGGGTGAGATGGCAATGTCGTAGCATGCCAGTCTTACGCCAGACTATGTGACTTCAGTGTCAAACCGTATCGGTCCAGTTCCTCTCATTTCCTTCCCTGTACTACCACATGTTTTCCGCTAGGAATATGGTTTAGTAAGTTGCAAACCGCTTTTCTGGTACACACCAAAAAGGAGAGGCCGTGATGATGGTTCCATGGCCCTGGATTAAAGCCAGTCATCCGGTCAGGGGGCATGGGTGTTTCCGGTTGGGACCGAGAGGGGGGCACCCCTTAGAGCGCGCATATATAAATTTGATCCCATGCTATTCGAGATTGTGATCTCCCCGTCTCAAAAGTTTTTCTTGGACGATGTCTAGGGTGATTCCTAGCATCGAGAGGTAGGATGGGTGTGTACTGGTTAGCTGTGTTTT
>NW_021192752.1:0-1107 GCF_002162155.2 Triticum dicoccoides | reverse complement strand
GTTGTTGTCAGGACTACATCACCTCCACCATATGACACATCGCCCCCGAGAGTGGCTACATCATCTGAGTTGATCATAAGAGGTAATGACAAAGGTACTGATCTTCCATCTCTACATGAGAATGATGAATGCCTTGTCAATTTGAATGCACCATCTGATGAGCTACCCACTACTTTGATCACACCACCTATTTTAGAGGACTACGTTGATAATTTGACTTTGCCATGTGATCAAACAACTGAAATACCAACAATTTTGAGTGCACCCATTGAATTAACTATTGATGCAAAAGAACCAATGTTTAATCATTTTGATATGACCTCTAATCTTGGTGATGATTCTGTGTTGAGTGACTTATTGCATGTTTGCTTATTTAAGCATGTTGTAGCATGTAAATTTGATGCAAGTAAGGTTTATTCACCAATGTTGGGATGGTTTAATGATGACAATTGTCAATCTTTTGAAATGAATAAGAGCTTCACTTATATGTGCAAACTGAGTTGCAATATTTTCATGCCTTCTACTTCTTGTGCTAATTTTTTGGCTTTAGATTTTATGAACTATGCAAGTTACTCATCTATTCATGTGTCATATATGCAAAAATCAAGGGAAGTAAAAATGGATGACATATACATATACAACATGTACACCTTGTCTCTTTTGTTAGCCACATTTCAGATTAAGCAACGCCGAGGACGGCTTTATTTGCAAGAAGGGGAGGATGATGAGGACATGACTACCTTGGATATGACCAAAAATATTGCATATATGCATATTTGTCAGGTGATTTCTAGTGCAAACTATTCAATAATCTATTTATGTTATCCAGAACAAAAATACTTCACACACTTTTGTGTTTTGTCTAATTGCAGGTGTATGGGACATTTGTACAATCCACATATGAAGATAAGGAAGAAAGAGATGTTTATTTGCTGTCCAAAAAATTCTCTCACGTCACTTTTGGCCCAAGAGAAGATAGAGTCCAAGTCTCTCACGTTCTGGATTCAGATTCGGACTGCACAGACATACCTGACTCAAAACGCACACAAGTTTTTCATACGGACTCCGAATTGGGTGATTCTTTTTTTGTTGGAAACTAGATTTCGT
>NW_021192751.1:0-1370 GCF_002162155.2 Triticum dicoccoides | reverse complement strand
CCTATTCCAACCTCTACTTTGATCTATCGTCGAGTATTACCCCCCTGGAATCTCGAGATTATCATGGAACTGCATAACTTCTTATGAGTTCTTCATCAAGTGCTACCTTCCCACTGATTCCAATTTTTCCACGGGCTCTGAGTTATTAGACACTCAAAGACACCGATAACTGAACCGAGTCCGCACTACGGTTCAACAACTCTCCAGTAAGCTTCTATAAGTACGAGTTTGTACCCGATCACGCCATTCCTAGCCTGTTTGGCTATATCATTATCTTGATGATTTCAAACTGTGCTACCTGATCCTTATTCTCGGAGCACCAATTTGCGACGATAGCTAAGCTTACGTCGATTTTCCTCGTCATACCCTTTCACCTTAAACAACAAGCTTGAGTTCGAGTTTGTGTCGTAACTGTGGTTCCAATAACCTCTTGCTTAATCATTCCTTCGGCTTGATGTCGTCGCTGATTGATTACATCTGCATGAAATCTCTCGACAATTGTGTCGTGATCATCATCAACCTTATGAGCTCTTCCAGGAATTCAATTGAATTCATGATGGGTAATACCATCCTTGCCCCTCGATGATTCCTGTTCTCATCGACCACTTTATTGCCTTCCGTTCAACACAACTTGGTCGTGTTTTGTGTAAACCTTGAGATCCCTGCTACCCAGCAGTTGATCTTCCTTACCTCGGAAGTATTACCATCTCTTTTTGTCAAGAATGTGGTGAGAATTTCACCACCTCTTAAGAATTCTTGATATCATAATACTTCTTGCCATCTTCGTTCATTCCTTGGCCCCCGTATTGTTTTCAACCGGAATACCGACAATTGAGCTATGACGTGTGAATTCAAAACTTCTAGCAAGCCTCTTGCTTTGAAGTGAAATTCTTAGACTATTGATTATTGAGTCACCATTCCGACGTTGGTCGTGCAACCCAGCCCATATTTCGGGTGCACCTTACAACCAATGTTTAATTGTGTATGTTTTCCTCGAGCATACATCATTATACCATTTGAGCTGACAAATGTCATCTTCTTGTTCACATTATCGTGGAAATCCATCCGTTTGGAATTCTCGATGAATTGTCGCTGAGCCCATCAGCCACCTTCTCATCCCCTCCTTGGTTTAATGATGAACTATTGCTTCAGAAACCCGCTCCCATAGTTCATTTCTCAAGAATCTTGCAATGTCATTTCGTCGATTTGTGTTGCACCTTTTCCTCTCGGACCCCCTGAGTCTGAGGTATCATGACACCAATTGGATATGAATCTCGGTCAGATATGATGGTTGGGACAACTTTCCGAGAGTTATGATGTTGATCCTTTGGTGACCCGGTAACCTGATGTCATGCCTAGCACACCCCCCC
>NW_021192750.1:0-790 GCF_002162155.2 Triticum dicoccoides | reverse complement strand
TGAGTGTTGATGACTAACACGTAAGTGCGCCTTGGGGTTGAACAACTATGGAATCACTTCAGGACCAGAAAACTGTGACTAAAAGTCCACAAAACGCGTTAGAATTGGCCAAAACTGTGAGTGTTCATAACCGACACGTAAGCGCACCCGGGGGTTCGTTAATCGTGGAAATCATTCCGGGGCCCCAAAACAGTGAGTAATTGTCCACGAAACGGGCCAGAATTGGCCAAAACTACTAGTATTGATGACCGACATGTAAACGCACCCCGCGGTTCGTTAATCATGGAAATCACACCGGGGGCCCAAAACAGTGAGTGTTGATGACCGACACCTAAACGCACCTTGGGGTTCAACAACTATGGAAATCGCTTCGGGACCCCTAAATGGTGAGTAATAGCCCACGAATCGCGTCAGAATTGGCCAAAACTGTGAGTGTTGACGATAGACAAGCAAACGCACTACGGGGATTGTCAATCGTGGAAATCGCTCTAGGGCGCCCAAACGGTGAGTAATAGTGCACGAAACGGACAAGAATTGGCCAAAATTGTGAGTGTTTATGACCGACACGTAAACGCACCCCGGAGTTCGTCAATCATGGAAATCACTCCGGGACCCCAAAACTAAGTAATAATTTAAGAAATGAGCGAAAATCGGCCCAAAGTGCGCTTGTTGATGATCGACATGTAAGCGCACCATGGGGTTAAACCAACCGTGGAAATCACTTTGGGGCCCCAAAACGGTGAGTAATAGTCCATGAAACGGGCCAGAATCTGCCAAAACTGTGAGTGTT
>NW_021192749.1:0-1240 GCF_002162155.2 Triticum dicoccoides | reverse complement strand
TCGCCGCCTCAGCTCGTCCCCGACCTCGCTGGTGGCCTCTACGGGAGCGCTGTGAGCCCAGCTACTCCTCCGACCCTCTCTCTCTCATTCCCGAGCCGTGTAGCCACCGCACGAGGATCACACGCCCGCACCGCCGCGGATCTCGTCGCCGACGTGCTTCCGGCCACACTCCGGCCACAAGATGGTGTCCATCTTACTCACCGAGTCCCGCAGCACCTAGCTAGCCACTCCACGAGCCTCACCGACCCCTCTAGCGCCAAGTTCATCTTCGGCCGAACCCCGGTGGCCGCCAAAGTCGTCGCCGGCGCCAACTCCGGCCACCCCGACCCCAACGGACTCCACCAAGAGCTGCGGCTTGTCCTCAGCTCCACTCCGGTGGTCTCCGCGGCCCATTTGGTGGCCGAAATGGCCAAAACCACTCCCGCCGCCGCGTCGGGCTCGCCGGCGGCTAAACGCCGGCGTCGCTGGCTTTGACTTTGACCACGGGTGGGCCCTGGTTGACTCCCCTGAGTCAATGACAGGTGGGGCCCAGCCCTGTTAATTAAACAGGATTAGTTTTAATTAAACTTTAATTAAAATAATCACCCTGACATGCGGGACCCACTGTCAGGTTTGGCCCAGACCTGTTCTGTTGACCTGCTGACGTCACACTGACGTCAGGCTGACGCAATAATGATTTTCTGGAATTATTCTAATATAGGAAATTCCAGAATATTATTTAAACTTCAAAAATTCATAACTTTTATTCTGTAACTCCAAATCAGACAAATTATATATGAAAAATGATCAAAAAAATCCAATCTGTCCATCTGTACTATTTTCATGCATGACTAAACAAGTTAACTTGATGTTTAATGCAAAACAAGGAAAAGCACTTTAAAAGGCCATGGTTGAGTTTGAAATTTGAATCTTTGATTCAAATTGGTTCAAACCCTTCTGGTTTTAGTTGCATTAGCCCAACACACTCATATTGCCATGTTTCATGCATGCATCATATTGTTGCACATTGTTTGGTGATGGTTGTGTATCGGTGTCCTTTGCGACAGGTTCTGCCTCCGAGGAGTACCGTGATTACCCTAACGAAGAACCGTATCAGTGCATCGAACCATCAGGCAAGCAACCAACCATTTGATCATATCGATACAATCCCATGTTCTCGCTCCTGCTCTCTTTTACTGCATTAAGACAACGCGTTTCAAACTGTTGTGTGCTACGGTAGTTGAACCCATTTCCTCTGCAT
>NW_021192748.1:0-1268 GCF_002162155.2 Triticum dicoccoides | reverse complement strand
GAGATGTTTATGGGCTAAGTTGGGGACTAAACTGCTTTTTAGTACTACTTGTCACCCCCAAACTGATGGACAAACTGAAGTAGTCAATAGAACGTTGTCTACTATGCTTAGGGCTGTTTTGAAGAATAATAAGAAAATGTGGGAGGAATGCTTGCCTCATATTGAATTTGCTTATAATCGTTCATTGCATTCTACTACTAAGATGTGCCCTTTTGAAGTTGTGTATGGTTTCCTACCTCGTGCACCTATTGATTTGTTGCCTCTTCCATCTTCGGAGAAGGTTAATTTTGATGCTAAACAACGTGCTGAATTGATTTTAAAAATGCATGAGTTAACTAAGGAAAACATTGAGCGTATGAATGCTAAATATAAACTTGCTGGAGATAAGGGTAGAAAACATGTTGTGTTTGCACCTGGAGATCTTGTTTGGTTACATTTGCATAAGTATAGATTTCCTGATTTGCGCAAATCAAAGCTAATGCCACGTGCTGATGGTCCCTTTAAGGTGTTAGAGAAAATAAATGATAATGCATATAAACTTGAGCTGCCTGTAGATTTTGGGGTTAGTCCCACTTTTAACATTGCAGATTTGAAGCCTTATTTGGGTGAGGAAGATGGACTTCCGTCGAGGACGACTTCATTTCAAGAAGGGGAGGATGATGAGGACATCAATACAATTGTTACACCCACAGCCCCTGCTGCTATACATACTGGACCAATTACTAGAGCTCGTGCACGCCAACTAAATTACCAGGTACTTTCGTTTCTTGGTAATGATTCTAGTGTTCATGAGAATATGATGCTGCCTAAATTGGATACATTTGTTTTGCTTACAAATGAAGGGCATAGCTTGGAGAAGGATGAACATTGGAGCAAGAACAAGCATGGAGATGATGGCATGCGCAAGGGGAACAAGAACGGAGTTACAAGTGATGATTTCAGGAGTTTGAAGCCACCATAATGGGTGCATGAAGCCTTGGACGAAATATACAAGATGCCACTTCATAAATTTCGTCCCGAGGCTATTTTAGGTGCTGCGTCACCTTATTATTGGGCCAGGCCCATGTAATTTCGAAATACATAAGTATAGGCTATTTTTAGAGTCCGTATGTGTGGGGAAACAAGAGATAGGGTTGATTTCGGACTCCTCCACCAAGGGCCACGAAATTCCCCCCTCTTCCTCCATATATACAGCCCTTAGGGCATCGTTTAGACTTTGGGTTTTGTTTAGATTAAAAGTTCGCCATAGCTGCAACTTCGCGTACTTC
>NW_021192747.1:0-986 GCF_002162155.2 Triticum dicoccoides | reverse complement strand
AGTAAATGGCATTTGAATAATCACATATGGAGTTTAAATTTGAATCTTGTATTCAAACCAACCCCATTTAACTTGTTGCTAGTTGCATGAGCTCAAAACACCAGCATGTTGCCATGTCATAGCATGCATCATATTGTGCATTGCATTGATTGTGTTTCTTTCTGTTGCCGGTGTTGTTCCCCCTCGATAGACGTTGTATCGATGATGTGATCATTGACACTGATGGAGACTCAATGTTATCTTCAGAAGTGCCAGGCAAGCAAAACCCCCTTGTTCATTCCGATACAATCCCACTCTCTTGCTCCTGCTCTCTTTTACTGCATTAGGACAACAACGATATATTTGTTACTTGCTGCGGTAGCTGAACCCCTTTATCCTTTGCATGACCTGTCATTGCCACAGTAAATAGATGAAACCCACTAGCATGAGTAGGAGTTGTTTGAGCCCTGTTGTGCCTACTCATTCATGTTTGCTTGTCATGCCTGCTACTGCTTAGAGTCGAGTCAGGTCTGATTCATCGGGGATGAATCAGAGGCGTGTGAACGTGTCCTACTGTGTGTGAGCTAAGTGTGTGAACACGATTTGGTAAAGGTAGCGGTGAGAGGCCATGTAGGAGTACATGGTGGGTTGTCTCATTGCAGCCGTCCTCAGGAACTGAGTTCTGTGTTTGTGATCCATGAATAGCTACTACCACACATTGGGTTCCGGTAACTCGACCCCTCTCGACTTATTAATCAACATGATCTCTGTCCAGGAGTTGCAACTAGTTTCTGGTGTTTGTAGGTAGTGTTAGTAGTCTACCAAGTGGCACCCGGTACAGGTGGGCTTGGGACAGACTAGGCACAGTGGCACGGTGTACCAAGTGGCACCCGGTTGGTGGGCTTGGGAACCCTGCACACATCGTTTGGGGCCGTGAGCGACACCCCGGCCGGATCTCCTTGCGGATGGAACCCGAATAGGCGATAAACCTGGACTAGAGACTTGTT
>NW_021192746.1:0-1237 GCF_002162155.2 Triticum dicoccoides | reverse complement strand
TTCAGTTTAGCTTGACTTTTAATATGTTTCAAAGATTCATGATCAGAATGTATAACAAATTCTTTGGGCCATAAATAATGTTGCCATGTTTCTAAAGTCCGAACAAGAGCATATAATTCTTTATCATAAGTAGAATAATTCAGACTAGGCCCACTCAATTTTTCAGAAAAGTATGCAACAGGTTTGCCATCTTGTAATAACACACCTCCTAATCCAATTCCACTAGCATCACATTCAAGCTCAAAAGTCTTATTAAAATCAGGAAGTTGGAGTAAAGGAGCATGTGTCAACTTATCTTTCAATACCGTGAAGGCTTCTTCCTGTGCGGTACCCCAAAGAAAAGGCACATCTTTCTTTGTAAGCTCATTGAGAGGTGCAGCAATGGTGCTGAAATCTCTCACAAAACGCCTGTAGAATCCAGCGAGGCCAAGAAAACTCCTCACTTGTGTGATCGTTTTGGGCTGCGGCCAACTCTCAATAGCTTCAATCTTGGCTTTATCAACTTCAATTCCCTGCGGAGTAACAACATAGCCAAGAAAAGATACTCGGTCGGTGCAAAAGGTGCACTTCCCAAGGTTACCAAACAAACGTGCATCACGTAGAGCAATAAAAACAGCACGTAAATGTTCCAAATGTTCCTCCAAAGATCTGCTATAAATCAATATGTCATCAAAGTAAACTACCACAAATCGTCCAATGAAAGCACGTAAAACTTCGTTCATTAATCTCATGAAAGTACTAGGTGCATTAGTGAACCCAAAAGGCATGACTAACCACTCATATAATCCAAACTTAGTTTTAAATGCTGTTTTCCATTCATCTCCCAATTTCATACGAATTTGATGGTAGCCACTACGCAAATCAACTTTGGAGAATATTGTAGAGCCACTCAATTCATCAAGCATATCATCTAGCCTAGGAATAGGATGACGATAATGAATAGTAATATTATTAATGCCTCTACAATCAACACACATACGTGATGTACCATCCTTTTTCGGCACTAGAATAATAGGAACAGCACAAGGACTAAGGGATTCACGTATATAACCTTTGTCGAGAAGCTCTTGTACTTGACGCATAATCTCCTTCGTCTCCTCTGGATTGGTACGGTATGGTGCACGGTTTGGCAGTGAAGCACCGGGAATTAAGTCAATCTGATGCTCAATCCCTCGAATAGGCGGTAATCCCGGTGGCACGTCTTGTGGAAAAACGTCAGCGAACTCCTGCAAAATGT
>NW_021192745.1:0-1046 GCF_002162155.2 Triticum dicoccoides | reverse complement strand
TTGGTTGCTTGCCTGATGGTTCGATGCACTGATACGGTTCTTCGTTAGGGTAATCACGGTACTCCTCGGAGGCAGAACCTGCCGCAAAGAACACCGATACACAACCATCACCAAACAATGTGCAACAATATGATGCATGCATGAAACATGGCAATATGAGTGTGTTGGGCTAATGCAACTAAGACCAGAAGGGTTTGAACCAATTTGAACCAAAGATTCAAATTTCAAACTCATACATGGCCCTTTAAAGTGTTTTACCTTGTTCTGCATTAAACATCAAGTTAACTTGTTTAATCATGCATGAAAATAGTACAGATGGATAGATTGGATTTTTCTGATCATTTTTCATATATAATTTGTCTGATTTGGAGTTACAGATTAAAAGTTATGAATTTTTGAAATTTAAACTATATTCTGGAATTTCCTATATTAGATTAAATCCAGAAAATCAATTACTGCATCAGTCTGACGTCAGTGTGACATCAGCAGGTCAACGGGACACGGTCCGGGTCAAACTTGACAGTGGGTCCCGCGTGTCAGTGTGATTAATTAAACTAAAATTAATTTAAACTAATCCTAATTAGTTAACAGGGCTGGGCCCCACCTGTCATTGACTCAGGGGAGTCGACCAGGGCCCACCCGTGGTCAAACCCGGGTCGGCTGCACCGGCGTTTAGCCGCCGGCGAGCCCGACGCGGCGGCGGAAGTGGTTTTTGCCGTTCCGGCAACCAAACGAGCCGCGGAGGCCACCGGAGAGGAGCTGAGGACGAACCGCAGCTCTTGGTGGAGTCCGTTGGGGTCGGGGTGGCCGGAGTTGGCGCCGGCGACGACTTTGGCGGCCACCGGAGTTCGGCCGAAGTCGAACTTGACGCAAGAGGGGTCGGTGAGGTGCGGGGAGTAGCTAGTTAGGTGCTACGTGACGCGGTGAGCATGATGGACACCGTGGAGTGGCCGGAAGATGACCGGGAGCACGTCGGCGACGAGCTCCACGGTGGTGGGTGCGGTTGAGCTCCGGGAGGTCGCTACACGGCTCGGGAACGAGAGAGG
>NW_021192744.1:0-1785 GCF_002162155.2 Triticum dicoccoides | reverse complement strand
CAGTAGCACCTGGGTATTTGATACTGGTTCTGTTGCTAATATTTGCAACTCGAAACAGGGACTACGGAATAAGCGAGCACTGGCAAAGGACGAGGTGACGATGCGCGTGGGAAACGGTTCCAAAGTCGATGTGATCGCGGTCGGCACACTACCTCTACATCTACCTTCGGGATTAATATTAGACCTAAATAATTGTTATTTGGTGCCAGCGTTGAGCATGAACATTATATCTGGATCTTGTTTAATGCGAGACGGTTATTCATTTAAATCAGAGAATAATGGTTGTTCTATTTATATGAGTAATATCTTTTATGGTCATGCACCCTTAAAGAGTGGTCTATTCTTATTAGATCTCGATAGTAGTTATACACATATTCATAATGTTGAAACCAAAAGATGCAGAGTTGATAATGAAAGTGCAACTTATTTGTGGCACTGTCGTTTAGATCATATCGGTGTAAAGCGCATGAAGAAACTCCATACTGATGGACTTTTGGAACCACTTGATTATGAATCGCTTGGTACTTGCGAACCGTGCCTCATGGGCAAGATGACCAAAACACCGTTCTCCGCTTCTATGGAAAGAGCAACAGATTTGTTGGAAATCATACATACCGATGTGTGCGGTCCAATGAATATTGAGGCTCGTGGCAGATATCGTTATTTTCTCACCTTCACAGATGATTTAAGCAGATATGGGTATGTCTACTTAATGAAGCATAAGTCTGAAACATTTGAAAAGTTCAAAGAATTTCAGAGTGAAGTTGAAAATCATCGTAACAAGAAAATAAAGTTTCTACGATCTGATCGTGGAGGAGAATATTTGAGTTACGAGTTTGGTGTACATTTGAAAAACTGTGGAATAGTTTCGCAACTCACGCCACCCGGAACACCACAGCGTAATGGTGTGTCCGAACGTCGTAATCGTACTTTACTAGATATGGTGCGATCTATGATGTCTCTTACCGATTTACCGCTATCGTTTTGGGGTTATGCTATAGAGACGGCCGCATTCACGTTAAATAGGGCACCATCAAAATCCGTTGAGACGACGCCTTATGAACTGTGGTTTGGCAAGAAACCAAAGTTGTCGTTTCTTAAAGTTTGGGGCTGCGATGCTTATGTGAAAAAACTTCAACATGATAAGCTCGAACCCAAATCGAAGAAATGTGTCTTCATAGGATACCCAAAGGAAACTGTTGGGTACACCTTCTATCACAGATCCGAAGGCAAGACATTCGTTGCTAAGAATGGATCATTTCTAGAGAAGGAGTTTCTCTCGAAAGAAGTGAGTGGGAGGAAAGTAGAACTTGCCGAGGTAACTGTACCTGCTCCCTTACTGGAAAGTAGTTCATCACAGAAAACTGTTTCAGTGACACCTACACCAGTTAGTGAGGAAGCCAATGATAATGATCATGAAACTTCAGATCAAGATACTACTGAACCTCGTAGATCAACCAGAGTAAGATCCGCGCCAGAGTGGTACGGTAATCCTGTTCTGGAAGTCATGCTACTAGATCATGATGAACCTACGAACTATGAAGAAGCGATGGTGAGCCCAGATTCCGCAAAGTGGCTTGAAGCCATGAAATCTGAGATGGGATCCATGTATGAGAACAAAGTATGGACTTTGGTTGACTTGCCCGATGATCGGCAAGCAATTGAGAATAAATGGATCTTTAAGAAGAAGACTGACGCTGATGGTAATGTTACTGTCTACAAAGCTCGACTTGTCGCAAAAGGTTTTCGGCAAGTTCAAGGGATTGACTACGATGAGACCTTCTC
>NW_021192743.1:0-1736 GCF_002162155.2 Triticum dicoccoides | reverse complement strand
AAATGACTTGGTGTCAATCAATGACTTTATCAAGCTGTACCCACCAAAGTTTAACCATTCCGTCGAGCCCCTCTATGCTGATGACTGGCTTCGCAGCATCACCCACAAGCTATGTTCTGCCAACGTAGCCGAAGCTGATAAGGTTACTTATGCTGCCTATCACCTCGAAGGCCCTGCTAGCCTTTGGTGGGAAAATTTTGAAGCTATGCGCCCGGTCGGCCAAATCACTACTTGGGCTGAATTCAGTGAGGCTTTCCGTGAGCATCACATCTTGGAAGGTCTCATAGATCGCAAGAGGGAAGAGTTCTCCAATTTCACCCAAGGAAGACTGACTGTGGATGCATATAGTCGTGAATTTGGGAATCTGGCACGATATGCTCCTGAAGAGGTATCCACCGACGCTAAGAAGCAGGCAAGGTTCCGCAAGGGACTTAGCCCTGAGCTTCGCCATGATCTTTGTCTGCACGAGTGCACCTCCTTTCAGAAGTTGGTCAATAAAGCCATCAGTGCTGAGACAGGCCAGTCTGACTATGACGTTTCACGCAAGCACTCTCGTGATTTTGGCTCTTCATCCGGCTCTGGATCTCAGAAGCGCCGGGTGTGGATTCCAAGCATGGCACTGCCACCCAGGTTCATTCCGAGGCCATCCTTTGAGGCGCCTCATCCCAACCAGCAGTTTGCATAGCCCAAGCCCTATGGTGGCCCCGCTGCTAATGCTGCTCCACGCCCCAATGTTGTGACATGTTTCAAGTGTGGAGAGCCGGGTCACTATAGTCGAGAGTGTCCCTAGAACAACAACCCCAATCAGTCTGGAAAGTCCGTTGGCCGTGGTAAGCCAGCGGGAAAGACATTCTATGCCAAGCCGGTCAGCACTGCACGTGGACATGTCAACTATGTCTCAGCCGAGGAGGCTCATGAGGATCCTAACGTCGTCCTTGGTACGCTTCTTGTTAATTGCCATCTGGCATCTGTTATTTTCGATACTGGAGCATATCATTCATTCATATCTGAGAACTATGCTCGATTGCATAACACGACATTCTGTGACATGCCCACTTCCATGGTAATTCAAACTCCGGGTTCCAAATGGCAAACTTCTAGAGAAAGCCATGGGAACGAAATTCTTGTCGATAGACTTGTCTTCCTTGCATCCTTAATAGCTCTCAAGTCCTCGGATATAAACATCATCTTGGGTATGGACTGGATGTCAGCTCATTACCCTAAGATTGATTGTGCCACTAGAACCGTTCAACTTACTCACCCATCGGGCAAGATAGTCAATGTCTTAACTCGAGTGGCCAAGCGCCAACTTTACTCCCTAAATGCCAACCCCCTTCCAGACCTTGAAGATATTCCGGTAGTCCGGGACTTTCCGGATGTCTTTCCAGAAGAACTGCCAGGTGTTCCACCTGACAGGGATGTCGAGTTTGTGATAGACCTTGTTCCAGGAACCGTTCCAATTTCTAGAAGACCCTATAAGATGGCACCCTTAGAACTAGCCGAGCTTAAGAACCAACTTGATGAGTCCTTGAAAAAGGGTTTCATCCGTCCTAGTTCCTCTCCTTGGGCTTGCCCCGTCCTCTTCGTTAAAAAGAAGGATGGAACGGATCGGATGGTTATAGATTACCGACCTGTCAATTTGGTCACTATCAAGAACAAGTATCCGCTTCCCAGGATCAACGATCTGCATGACCAGCTCACTGGATCCTCAGTCTTTTCCAAGATGGATTTGAGGT
>NW_021192742.1:0-1736 GCF_002162155.2 Triticum dicoccoides | reverse complement strand
AAATGACTTGGTGTCAATCAATGACTTTATCAAGCTGTACCCACCAAAGTTTAACCATTCCGTCGAGCCCCTCTATGCTGATGACTGGCTTCGCAGCATCACCCACAAGCTATGTTCTGCCAACGTAGCCGAAGCTGATAAGGTTACTTATGCTGCCTATCACCTCGAAGGCCCTGCTAGCCTTTGGTGGGAAAATTTTGAAGCTATGCGCCCGGTCGGCCAAATCACTACTTGGGCTGAATTCAGTGAGGCTTTCCGTGAGCATCACATCTTGGAAGGTCTCATAGATCGCAAGAGGGAAGAGTTCTCCAATTTCACCCAAGGAAGACTGACTGTGGATGCATATAGTCGTGAATTTGGGAATCTGGCACGATATGCTCCTGAAGAGGTATCCACCGACGCTAAGAAGCAGGCAAGGTTCCGCAAGGGACTTAGCCCTGAGCTTCGCCATGATCTTTGTCTGCACGAGTGCACCTCCTTTCAGAAGTTGGTCAATAAAGCCATCAGTGCTGAGACAGGCCAGTCTGACTATGACGTTTCACGCAAGCACTCTCGTGATTTTGGCTCTTCATCCGGCTCTGGATCTCAGAAGCGCCGGGTGTGGATTCCAAGCATGGCACTGCCACCCAGGTTCATTCCGAGGCCATCCTTTGAGGCGCCTCATCCCAACCAGCAGTTTGCATAGCCCAAGCCCTATGGTGGCCCCGCTGCTAATGCTGCTCCACGCCCCAATGTTGTGACATGTTTCAAGTGTGGAGAGCCGGGTCACTATAGTCGAGAGTGTCCCTAGAACAACAACCCCAATCAGTCTGGAAAGTCCGTTGGCCGTGGTAAGCCAGCGGGAAAGACATTCTATGCCAAGCCGGTCAGCACTGCACGTGGACATGTCAACTATGTCTCAGCCGAGGAGGCTCATGAGGATCCTAACGTCGTACTTGGTACGCTTCTTGTTAATTGCCATCTGGCATCTGTTATTTTCGATACTGGAGCATATCATTCATTCATATCTGAGAACTATGCTCGATTGCATAACACGACATTCTGTGACATGCCCACTTCCATGGTAATTCAAACTCCGGGTTCCAAATGGCAAACTTCTAGAGAAAGCCATGGGAACGAAATTCTTGTCGATAGACTTGTCTTCCTTGCATCCTTAATAGCTCTCAAGTCCTCGGATATAAACATCATCTTGGGTATGGACTGGATGTCAGCTCATTACGCTAAGATTGATTGTGCCACTAGAACCGTTCAACTTACTCACCCATCGGGCAAGATAGTCAATGTCTTAACTCGAGTGGCCAAGCGCCAACTTTACTCCCTAAATGCCAACCCCCTTCCAGACCTTGAAGATATTCCGGTAGTCCGGGACTTTCCGGATGTCTTTCCAGAAGAACTGCCAGGTGTTCCACCTGACAGGGATGTCGAGTTTGTGATAGACCTTGTTCCAGGAACCGTTCCAATTTCTAGAAGACCCTATAAGATGGCACCCTTAGAACTAGCCGAGCTTAAGAACCAACTTGATGAGTCCTTGAAAAAGGGTTTCATCCGTCCTAGTTCCTCTCCTTGGGCTTGCCCCGTCCTCTTCGTTAAAAAGAAGGATGGAACGGATCGGATGGTTATAGATTACCGACCTGTCAATTTGGTCACTATCAAGAACAAGTATCCGCTTCCCAGGATCAACGATCTGCATGACCAGCTCACTGGATCCTCAGTCTTTTCCAAGATGGATTTGAGGT
>NW_021192741.1:0-1362 GCF_002162155.2 Triticum dicoccoides | reverse complement strand
TGGAAAAGATGTACCCCATTAAACTGAAATATACCACAGTGTGGAAGGCAAAACAAAGGACAATGAAAAATTTATATGGTGATTGGGCAAATACATTTAGGATGCTTTACAACTTCAAAGCAGAGGTGGAAAAGAGGTCACCTGGTAGTGTTGTGGAGATAGATACAGAGGTATCAGCCAAAGGTGAAGTCAAGTTCTCCAAGTTTTTTATGGCTTTGAAGCCTTGCATAGATGGCTTCAAAGCAGGGTGCCGTCCATATTTGAGCATAGACTCATCATTTTTGACAGGCAAGTGGAATGGTCAGTTGGCAGCATGCAATGCTCTAGATGGACACAACTGGATGTTTCCTATTGCTGTTGGCTTGTTTCAGTCAGAAACAGAGGCTTCGTGGACATGGTTCATGATCCAGTTGAAAAGATGCCTAGGGACAGTGTCACCTTTGGCTATACACACAGATGCATGTAAGGGGCTTGAAAATTCAGTGAAAAATGTTTTCCCACATGCTGAGCAGAGGGAGTGCTTCGGTCATTTGTGGATGAATTTGATCAAAAAATTTAGAGGAGAAGAATTTGGGCGCATGTGGCCAGCAGCAAGATCTTACACTAGACAGACACACAAATATCATCTTGATAAGATAATGGCAGCATGTGATGAGTTTGGTCCATGGCTGAACACCTACCATTCTTTGTTATGGTACAGGTCAGCATTCAACACTGCCATCAAGTGTGACCACATCAACAACAATTTAGCAGAGAGTTTCAACAACAAGGCGAAGGAGTTAAAAGATTTGCCTGTGCATGACATGGTTGACCAAATCAGGATCATTCTCATGCGGTTGTGGGAATTGAGAAGAAGGATAGGTGATTGTCTGCAAGGTGATAAGCTTCCAGCAGTGGTACAACAGGTGGTCAATAGGAGCAGAAGTCTTTCACATTTGTTTGTTGAAAAATCTTGACCTTGGGGTGCTGAAGTTAGAGATAGCAAAACTGGAAGGAGACATGTTGTTAACACTGAATTGCATGATTGCACTTGCCTCGAGTGGCAACACACTGGTAAACCATGTGAGCATGCCATTCTTTTCTTAGCATCCCAACCGAAGATAAACATGCACCCATATCTGCATGAATATTATTCGGTAGCACGATTCAAAGCTGCATATGCTACTCCAATTCCAGCACTTACAGATCAGTCTCAGTGGCCTGAAGTGGACATTGAATTTTCCATGTGTCCTCCCTTGACGAAAAGAAAGGCTGGCAGGCCTAAACAGAGTAGATTCAAGGCATGGTTTGAGAAAGGTGGGAGTAGTAAGAAGGGAAAGAAAGATGAAAAGCCAAAAAGGGCCCAAAAAGGTAACAAAAACA
>NW_021192740.1:0-1028 GCF_002162155.2 Triticum dicoccoides | reverse complement strand
TCATCAAGCATATCATCTAGCCTAGGAATAGGATGACGATAACGAATAGTAATATTATTAATGCCTCTACAATCAACACACATACGTGATGTACCATCCTTTTTCGGCACTAGAATAATAGGAACAGCACAAGGACTAAGGGATTCGCGTATATAACCTTTGTCGAGAAGCTCTTGTACTTGACGCATAATCTCCTTCGTCTCCTCTGGATTGGTACGGTATGGTGCACGGTTTGGCAGTGAAGCACCGGGAATTAAGTCGATCTGATGCTCAATCCCTCGAATAGGCGGTAATCCCGGTGGCACGTCTTGTGGAAAAACGTCAGCGAACTCCTGCAAAATGTTAGTGACAGCAGGAGGCAAAGAGGAAGGCACGTCCTCGAATGAAAATAATGCCTCTTTGCACACAAAAGCATAGCAAACAGATTTGCTGAAATCTAGCTCATCAATATTAGATTTGGTGGCAAATAAACATGCACTTTTCAATTTAATTTCAAAAGCAACACTAGATGGTTTATTATTAGGCTTCATTTGTTGCTCAAATTCTTTTGGCACAATCTGATTTTCACTCTTATTCTTCTCCTGTTGTGCTTTATTAGCTCTATTAATATCATCTTTCAAAATGGAATCAGGAGTCATAGGAAGCAAAGTAATATTTTTATCCTTATGAACAAGAGTATAGTGATTGTTTCTACCATGGTGGACAGAATTTTTATCAAATTGCCATGGTCTACCAAGTAATAAGGAACATGCTTGCATAGGTACCACATCACAATCAACATAATCAGCATATGTAGAAATACTAAAATGCACACGAACAGTACGTGTTACCTTAACCTTGCCGCTGTTGTTGAACCATTGGATGTAGTAAGGATGTGGATGTGGTCTTGTGGTGAGAGAAAGCTTCTCCACCATCTCCATGCTAGCCAAGTTGTTGCAGCTCCCTCCGTCTATGATGACGCGCACAGAACGTTCCTTCACAACTCCCTTGGTATGGAACAAATTGTGCCTCTGATTTTGCTCAGCTTG
>NW_021192739.1:0-2220 GCF_002162155.2 Triticum dicoccoides | reverse complement strand
CAAAAATGTTGAAACTTGGCATGGTATCATCATTTCACCCGCATAGCATGTGCGAAAGAGTAGAGAGGGTCACGGCAAAAACTGGACGCACTTCATGTACAAACCGGACAATCTCTTTCGGAGTATCAGGGTTTCGGACGAGAACTCATCTGTTACATGGGCACTTCAATGTTTTTTAAACTTATTTGAACATCGGACTTCTTTTGCATTCAGTATGCAGCATTCAAAGCGACGTCATCAATTTCCAACATGTTCTGACATCATTTGTTGTTTTTCAGACATTTACCTAATTGTTTAGAGAGCTAAATGAACGTGAAATTGAAAATCACCACAAAATAAACTGTGAAAATGTTGAAACTTGGCATGGTATCATTAGTTCACCCGCGTAGCATGTGCGGAGTAGAGAGGGTCACGGCAAAAACTGGACGCACTTCGTGTACAAACTGGACAATCTCTTTCGAAGTATCAGGGTTTCGGACCAGAACTCATCTGTTACATGGGCACTTCAATGTTTTTTAAAATTATTTGAACTATGGACTTCTTGTGGGTTTAGTATACAACATTCAAAGCGACGTCATCAATTTCCACCATGTTCTGACATCATTTGCTGTTTTTCAGTCATTTACCTAATTGTTTAGAGAGCTAAATGACCGTGAAATTGAAAATCACTACAAAATGAACTGTGAAAATGTTGAAACTTGGCATGGTATCATCATTTCACCCGCATAGCATGCGCGAAAGAGTAGAGAGGGTCACGGCAAAAACTGGACGCACTTCGTGTACAAACTAGACAATCTCTTTCGGAGTATCAAGGTTTCGGACGAGAACTCATCTATTACATGGGCACTTCAATGTTTTTTAAACTTATTTGAACTCCGGACTTCTTTTGCGTTCAGTATGCAGCATTCAAAGTGACGTGATCAATTTCCAACATGTTGTGACATCATTTGTTGTTTTTCAGTCATTTACCTAATTGTTTAGAGAGCTAAATGACCGTGAAATTGAAAATCATTACAAAATGAACTGTGAAAATGTTGAAACTTGGCATGGTATCATCATTTCACCCGCATAGCATGTGCGAAAGAGTAGAGATGGTCACGACAAAAATTAGACGCACTTCGTGTACAAACTGGACAATCTCTTTCGGAGTATGAGGGTTTCGGACGAGAACTCATCTGTTACATGGGCACTTCAATGTTTTTTAAACTTATTTGGACTCCGGACTTCTTGTGTGTTCAGTATGCATCATTCAAAGCGATGTCATCAATTTCCAACATGTTCTGACATCATTTGCTGTTTTTCAGTCATTTACCGAATTGTTTAGAGAGCTAAATTACCGTGAAATTGAAAATCATGACAAAATGAACTGTGAAAATGTTGACACTTGGCATGGTATCATCATTTCACCCACATAGCTGTGCGAAAGAGTAGAGAGGGGCACGGCAAAAACTGGACGCACTTCATGTACAAACTGGACAATCTCTTTCGAAGTATCAGGGTTTCGGACGAGAACTCATCTGTTACATGGGCACTTCAATGTTTTTTAAACTTATTTGAACTCCAGACTTCTTTTGCGTTCAGTATGCAGCATTCAAAGCGACGTCATCAATTTCCAACATGTTAAGACATCATTTGCTGTTTTTCAGTCATTTACCTAATTGTTTAGAGAGCTAAATGACCGTGAAATTGAAAATCACTACAAAATGAACTGTGAAAATGTTGAAACTTGGCATGGTATCATCATTTCACCCGCATAGCATGTGCGAAAGAGTAGAGATGGTCACGACAAAAATTAGACTCACTTCATGTACAAACTGGACAATCTCTTTTGGAGTATGAGGGTTTCGGACGAGAACTCATCTCTTACATGGGCAATTCAATGTTTTTTAAACTTATTTGAACTCCAGACTTCTTGTGTGTTCAGTATGCATCATTCAAAGCGACGTCATCAATTTCCAACATGTTCTGACATCATTTGCTGTTTTTCAGTCATTTACCTAATTGTTTAGAGAGCTAAATGAATGTGAAATTGAGAATCACTACAATATGAACTGTGAAAATGTTGAAACTTGGCATGGTATCATCATTTCACCCGCATAGCATGTGCAAAAGAGTAGAGAGGGTCACGGCAAAAACTGGACGCACTTCGTGTACAAACTAGACAATCTCTTTCGGAGTATCAAGGTTTCGGACGAGAAGTCATCTATTGCATGGGCACTT
>NW_021192738.1:0-1074 GCF_002162155.2 Triticum dicoccoides | reverse complement strand
GATTACTCTCAGTTTCCTCGGCAATGCTATGACCTCTTCAAACAGTGAATTCACTCCCTATTGTTGGGTTCTTCCCCAGTTACCAGAATCATTCCTAGCATTTGCATTTTGTTCCTAGCTTGCACCGCCAATGTGCCATTCTACCATGGGTCTCTTCCATTTCCGGTGATAAGCAAATTCATCCATTACGTTGTCTTCAACAAGGTAATCCACATCATCCAAGTCCGAGTATGCCATTCTACCGACCCCCTCCAAACGATCGCTCGAGAATTGCCTTAGGCTGGTTTAAAGAGTTTCAATGATCTCTGAATCAAAAGTAATTCTTTTTGCCACTTAAGGGGATATCTCTACGAGTCACCTTCCCTAAGGTGTATCGTTATGGTATCATGGCAACTCAACTCCTCGCTACGTTGACAATCGTTTGCCACCTTCTTAGGTATGAAATTGTTGTCTACCTAGTGAACCTTCGTCATCCGTTTCTTCCACCCCTATTGATGTGTATCTCGTGTCTGAACCCGAAAGATGGTTCTATGTCTCATTCTGTAAGTTAATCTTGAGTTGTTCGATCTTCGAGGAGATCAACCCTTCTAGAGTCTCCTTCTTCCCCCCCCCCTGTCATGTTGACAGGATTTCTCAGAGCAAGACGACAAGACAAAGATGGTGTTCAAATCAACGTTCATTTGAAGTGCACCCTGGATCGTGAACATTATACTAGTTGCGTTTCCCCTTCACCTTACCCTACGCTTGAATCTCGAGACGAGATTCTTGTTTAGTGGGGGTGAGTTGTCACATCCCTGGTCCTGTTATGCATTAGGCTAGACCTCATGTGAGCTTCATGTTTTAATTCAAATGAAATTTGAATTGAGGAATTTTCAAAGCCTCAGAATCCTTTAAAAAAATGATCAAGATAAAAATTGCTTCAAATAAGTCCAAGAAAATGTTCTTGTTATCCTCTGGAAATATTGGCAAGAGGTAAAATCCAAACCAATATTTTCGGTATCTCAGAAACATTTATTTTGGGTATTTGAATTAAATCAATAGCTATTTGAATTGGACTTATATCTACTGTTAAAT
>NW_021192737.1:0-866 GCF_002162155.2 Triticum dicoccoides | reverse complement strand
TCATTAACACTCATAGTTTTGGCCGATTCTGGCCCGTTACATGGACTATTACTCACTGTTTTGGGGTCCCGGAGTGATTTCGACGATTAACGAACCCTGGGGTACGTTTATGTGTCGGTCATCAACACTCACAGTTTTGGCCGATTCTGGCCGTTTCATGGACTATTACTCACTGTTCTGGGGTCCCAGAGTGATTTCCACGATTAACGAACCCTGGGGTGCGTTTACATGACGGTCATCGAAAATCACAATTTTGGCCGATTCTGGTCCGTTTCAGGGACTATTACTCACTGTTTTGGGGTCCTAGAGTGATTTCCACAATTAACGAACCCTGGGATGTGTTTACGTGTCGATCATAAACACTCGCATTTTGGCCAATTCTGGCCCGTTTCGTTGACTATTACTCAACGTTTTGGGGTCCTGAAGCGATTTCCATAGTTATTAAACCCCAAGGTGTGCTGATGTGTTGGTCATCAACAATTGCAATTTTGGCCGATTTTGGCCCGTTTCAGGGACTATTACTCACTGTTTTGGGGTCCCCGAGTGATTTCCACGATTAACGAATGCTGGGGTGTGTTTACGTGTCGGTCATCAAGACTCACAATTTTGGCCGATTCTGGCCCGTTTCGTGGACTATTACTCACCGTTTTGTGGTCCCAAAGCAATTTCCATAGTTGTTAAACCCCAAGGTGCGTTGATGTGTCGGTCATAAACACTCGCAGTTTTGGCCGATTCTGGCCCGTTTCATGGACTATTACTCACTGTTTTGGGGGTCCCGAAGCGATTTCCATAGTTGTTAAACCCCAAGGTGCGTTGATGTGTCGGTCATGAACACTCACAGTTTTGGGCAATTCTGGCCCGTTTCA
>NW_021192736.1:0-1400 GCF_002162155.2 Triticum dicoccoides | reverse complement strand
AGAGCGTCGAGTCGATGCGAGATGTGGCGGCCTTCAGCCTTGCGAGATAGTCCACGACAGCTGCAACACGAGACTCCAGTCGGAAAACATCCATGGCAACTTCGTCGTTCACCGGAGAATTGACGGGGTCGAGGTTTGGCTCCAGTCGGCTGGTTTCTTCTTCAAAGTTTTGACAAAATTCTGCAAGGATGATCACTAAGTCAAGGGGATAGTCGAATGGAAAAAGCCACAATTGGAAATATTTGCCAAACATGGAGGTTTACCTTCAAGCATAAGAAACAGCTTCTTGGCAAGGCCACTCAGGAAGACCTCCAGTTCAGTTTTCTTCTCAGTCAATTTGCTGACTTGGTCGGTCAGGGCAGCTTTATCAGTTTTCAGTCGACTGACCTCCTTGTTGGCAATCCCAAGAGCAGCTTTCAGATTGGTATTGTCTTGTTCGAGCTTGGTGACTGAAGCTAACTTCTTGTCAGCAAGCTTGATCTTCTCAGCTAGCTCAAGGTCTTTCTTCTGCTGGGCCTCCCTTACCTTACCTGCAAGTTACAGCAAGAACAGATTTTGAAACAAGCAAGGGGAAAAGCAGTCGTCAGGGTCTCACCAAACATACCTTCGGTCTCCTCCTTTGCCTTTGTCAGTTTCTCTTGAACCAGCTTCAAGCTCAGCTCGACTTGAGTATGTTTTTGTTCCAGCTCTGAGTAGCGAGCCACAAGATCACAAGAGTTCTGCGAAGAACCAATCGACTAAATGTCAAAAATAATTCACTTCCGAGTGAAAAAGCGAAAAACACACGTTTCTAAGACTACAGCCGAATACAAGCATTCGACCGTAGTCTCGGGGACTACACCCAGTGGGTGCACTCAGCGTGCCCCCACTAATCCCGATGAAGACAAAGTCGACCAGTCGACCCCAAAAAAAAGTGCGAGGTGCATTCTCTAAGACTGTGATCAACTGCAAGCAGTCGACCACAGTCTCGGGGACTACACCCAGTGGGTGCACTCAGCGTGCCCCCACCGGTTTGTGAAATCCAGTCGACCAGTCGACTGACAGAAAGATCGACATCATAAAGCCTAAGGCCGACTGCCAGCAGTCGACCTTAGCCTTGGGGACTACACCCAGCGGGTGCACTCAGCGTGCCCCCGCTAACACGGAGTTTATTCGACACACCCAGTGGGTGACTACTATGAATTCCGGAAAAGAAAAGTTTTTGGTAGCATATCCAACAGAACAAACAGCGGTCGACTGACCTGGACATTGCTTTGGAGGGCAGAACTGGCGTCATAAGCTGCCTGGCTCGCGTCCCGGATGGTCTTCAGCTGCTCCATCATGAGTCCCGCCTGGCGTATTGCCTCCTTCGCTGCGCCAGCTTGGTCCTCTGGGATGTGGTGCGTCGTGAAGAGAGAGGG
>NW_021192735.1:0-976 GCF_002162155.2 Triticum dicoccoides | reverse complement strand
GGCTATTTTTAGAGTCCGTATGTGTGGGGAAACAAGAGATAGGGTTGATTTCGGACCCCTCCACCAAGGGCCACGAAATTCCCCCCTCTTCCTCCATATATACAGCCCTTAGGGCATCGTTTAGACTTTGGGTTTTGTTTAGATTAAAAGTTCGCCATAGCTGCAACTTCGCGTACTTCGTTTGTGTTCAACGACCAGACAAAGGCGTCACAGAACCCCACCTTGATCAATAAAGCTTTCATCTTATATTCGCAATATCCAGATTGCAATCTTAGTTTCTTGCTTGTTCTTCGTTTGCTCGCAGGAAACAGACCCTCGTGGTCAGGTTGATCGTGCTCCGGCGTGGTCAATAACCTCTCGGAGTTGGTTTAGCGATTGCTAAGGCGCGACGTCCTCGCACGTTCGTAGTCGGATCGTCAAAGTCGACTTCCACCAAAGCGATATCCATCATCTCATCGAAAGATCGGGACCCTCGCCTCTATCAAGTGGTATCAGATTTCCAAGTTGCTCGGTGAGATTTTACAGTTTTTCGTAGTTTAGATCGAGTCTGTTCTTCATACCTACAGTCCACGAAAAAGCCACAAAAAAAAATTAGGGTTAGTTCATCATATCCGAACCAATCTGAGCCTTTGCATAATCTTTTTAGGGTTTTGCTTTGTTGAATTTGCGGTTGCATCGTCGTGTCTAGTTGCTGGTCTTAGAGTCTAGTCTTTTAGAGTTTTGAGTTATGGTCATAAGTTGTCACGCCGCCGCCGCACCATCATCATCACCCCTGCCATCTACCACCACCGCTTATCCGCCACCGCTTCGAATCCGTATCCATATACCACCACAGCTGTCATATACCCCCACCGCTGCCATCTGCCACCATATATCCACCACCAATCCGAGTTCTTGTCATATTAGGTTTGTTTTCGAGATCCATCTAGATTCCGATTCGTGTTTCCTTGCCGGAGTAGGTTTCGGAAAAAAAAAA
>NW_021192734.1:0-793 GCF_002162155.2 Triticum dicoccoides | reverse complement strand
TGTCACAACCTAGCTAGTCATGCATTAGAGTGTTGCATCATGTTTATCCTTTCATCAGAAACTTGAAATGGGGATGACAGAACCCCCAGTCCCCTCTGAAACCAACTAGGGTTACTAAAATAATTTTTCAATGAACCTGAAATGCCCTTCTAAAATGCCCATCATTTTTGCCTTGGTTCAGAACCTCTGCCAAAAGTGGTGCACATTTTCCTAGGCCATCCTAGGGTTTTTGATTTAAATCATAGATATTTGAATTTGGGCATTTAAAATAATATAAAATATTTAAATGCTCAAATATCTCCAAACTAAAATGTTTCATGTTGGAAATAATCCAACTATGGGCCAGGAATAGTTTGGTGATTTTTGAAGTTGCCTAGGTATTTTATTAAATTCAACAAAGTTGCAGATATATTAAATAAAAACAGAAAACAGAAAAAAAAGAGGGCAAAACTTCCCTGTGCGGCCCAGCCAGCTGGCCGGCCCAGCAAGCCAGCCCAGCCCACCACCGCCGTCGTCCTCCTGGCGCCAGTCGGCCAGGCATGTGGCCGGCGCGCGCGCACGGCCGGAGCGCCACGCCACCAGCCCGTCTGCCTGCCTCCCCCGCCAGCGCGACGCCGCGGCGCTTCTTCTCGGTGCCGCCCCGATCCCCTGGCCTTATCCCCCTCTCTCTCCCGTGCTGCTCTCTCTCTCTCTCTCACGGCCGAACACCACCGTCGCCGCCGTTCGCCATAGCCGCCGTCTCCGACCACCCCTCGCTCCCCCGACTAGCTCAGGAGCTCCGCCTCGACTCCCT
>NW_021192733.1:0-2158 GCF_002162155.2 Triticum dicoccoides | reverse complement strand
TACCAACCCATCAACCCCAGCCAAGAGAGACCTGAGTCAAGTCACTTGTTATAATTGTCAGAAGACCGGACATTATGCCAATGAATGTCCTAAAGCCCAAAATGGAAATGGCAATGGAAGCTCTGAGAAGAAGCCGAACCCTTTCAACAGGGGACAAGTGAACCACATTAACGTGGAGGAGGTTGAATCCCAGCAAGATGCAGTAATAGGTAAGTTTTTGGTTAAGTCATTTACTGCAATCGTTCTTTTTGATACTGGTGCATCGCATTCATACATTTCAAGGGGATTCGTGGATAAGTATAAATTGCCCACCAAGGTTCTTAGAACACCTATGTTAGTAAGCTCACCAGGAGCGGAGTATATGGCCAGTAAAGGATGTTTTCAAGTGCCATTGAGTATAGGTAGGCATGTGTTTCCCTCGGATTTAATCATTTTGGAATCACAAGGTTTGGATGTAATTCTAGGTATGGATTGGCTATCGATGTATGGAGGAAACATCGATTGCGCCAGTAAGTCGATTTTGCTTACCACCCCAGAAGGAAGAAGGATCAAGTATGTGTCACGGCATGAGCCGAAGAGGACACAAGTAAATTCCCTATCAGGAGTTGTACAGGAGGAAGTACCAGTGGTAAAGGATTTTCTGGATGTATTTCCAGAAGAATTGCCCGGCATGCCACCGGATAGAGACATTGAGTTGTTGATTGAGCTTTTGCCAGGCACATGACCAATATCAAAGAGACCGTATAGAATGCCTGCAAAGGATTTGGAGGAGATTAAGAAGCAGATTAAGGAGTTACTAGATAAGGGATATATTCGCCCAAGTTCGTCACCTTGGGGATCACCAGTACTTCTAGTGGAAAATAAGGATGGATCGTTAAGGATGGTTGTTGATTATCGAGGATTGAATGAAGTGACTATCAAGAATAAGTACCCACTACCGATGGTCAATGATTTATTTGAATAATTGCAAGGAGCTAAGGTATTTTCCAAGATTAATTTGCGATCAGGATACCACCAGTTGAAGATTCGAGAGCAGGACATACCTAAGACAACTTTTACCACAAGGTATGGGCTGTATGAGTATACCATTATGTCATTTGGTCTGACTAACGCACCTGCTTATTTTATGAACATGATGAAGAAAGTGTTTATGGAGTTTTTGGATAAGTTCGTCGTAGTATTCATTGATGATATTCTGGTTTACTAGAAGAATGAAGAATAACATAAAGAACATTTGCGTTTGGTACTTGGTAAGCTCAGAGAACATCAGTTATACGACAAGTTTCGCAAATGTGAGTTTTGGTTGAAGGAAGTTGGATTCCTCGGACATGTTATATCCGGAGAAGGAATAGCAGTAGATCCCACCAAAGTTGTCACTGTGACAAATTGGGAAGCTCCAACAACATTTGGAGAGATTCGGAGTTTTCTTGGACTCACAGGATAGTACCGGAGATTCATTGAAAATTTCTCGAAGATTGCAAAACCTATGATGGAGTTGTTGAAGAAGGATACCAAGTTCAAATGGACTGAGGAATGTGAGGCCAGTTTCCAGGAGTTGAAGAAACATTTGGTTACATCACCAGTGTTGATTCTGCCAGATCAGTGCAAGGATTATGAAGTATATTGCGACGCTTCACGTCGAGGACTTGGACCAGTGCTTATGCAGGAGGGAAGAGTTGTTTCATATGCCTCACGACAGCTTAAGCCCCATGAATTGAATTATGCTACACACGACTTGGAGTTAGCAGCCGTAGTGCATGCATTAAAGACGTGGAGACATTTTCTCATCGGAAACCATTGTGAGTTGTACACGGACCACAAGAGTTTGAAGTACATCTTCACGCAGAAGGAGTTGAATCTCAGGCAAAGAAGATGGTTGGAGCTCATCAAGGATTATGACATGAGATTGCATTATCACCCCGGAAAGGCTAACGTAGTAGCCTATGCGTTGATCCGCAAGAGCCATGTCAACACACTAATGACCGGAGAGTTACCAAAGGAGTTAGCCGAGGATCTTCATGAGCTATGTTTGGAGATAGTTCCAAGAGGCTATGTAGCAGCATTGGAGATTCAGTCTACTCTGATGGATAAGATTAGAGAAGCTCAGAAGACCGACAAGGAGATTGCCCCTATTAAAGAGAAAATGAGCAAGGGAAAA
>NW_021192732.1:0-2158 GCF_002162155.2 Triticum dicoccoides | reverse complement strand
TACCAACCCATCAACCCCAGCCAAGAGAGACCTGAGTCAAGTCACTTGTTATAATTGTCAGAAGACCGGACATTATGCCAATGAATGTCCTAAAGCCCAAAATGGAAATGGCAATGGAAGCTCTGAGAAGAAGCCGAACCCTTTCAACAGGGGACAAGTGAACCACATTAACGTGGAGGAGGTTGAATCCCAGCAAGATGCAGTAATAGGTAAGTTTTTGGTTAAGTCATTTACTGCAATCGTTCTTTTTGATACTGGTGCATCGCATTCATACATTTCAAGGGGATTCGTGGATAAGTATAAATTGCCCACCAAGGTTCTTAGAACACCTATGTTAGTAAGCTCACCAGGAGCGGAGTATATGGCCAGTAAAGGATGTTTTCAAGTGCCATTGAGTATAGGTAGGCATGTGTTTCCCTCGGATTTAATCATTTTGGAATCACAAGGTTTGGATGCAATTCTGGGTATGGATTGGCTATCGATGTATGGAGGAAACATCGATTGCGCCAGTAAGTCGATTTTGCTTACCACCCCAGAAGGAAGAAGGATCAAGTATGTGTCACGGCATGAGCCGAAGAGGACACAAGTAAATTCCCTATCAGGAGTTGTACAGGAGGAAGTACCAGTGGTAAAGGATTTTCTGGATGTATTTCCAGAAGAATTGCCCGGCATGCCACCGGATAGAGACATTGAGTTGTTGATTGAGCTTTTGCCAGGCACATGACCAATATCAAAGAGACCGTATAGAATGCCTGCAAAGGATTTGGAGGAGATTAAGAAGCAGATTAAGGAGTTACTAGATAAGGGATATATTCGCCCAAGTTCGTCACCTTGGGGATCACCAGTACTTCTAGTGGAAAATAAGGATGGATCGTTAAGGATGGTTGTTGATTATCGAGGATTGAATGAAGTGACTATCAAGAATAAGTACCCACTACCGATGGTCAATGATTTATTTGAATAATTGCAAGGAGCTAAGGTATTTTCCAAGATTAATTTGCGATCAGGATACCACCAGTTGAAGATTCGAGAGCAGGACATACCTAAGACAACTTTTACCACAAGGTATGGGCTGTATGAGTATACCATTATGTCATTTGGTCTGACTAACGCACCTGCTTATTTTATGAACATGATGAAGAAAGTGTTTATGGAGTTTTTGGATAAGTTCGTCGTAGTATTCATTGATGATATTCTGGTTTACTAGAAGAATGAAGAATAACATAAAGAACATTTGCGTTTGGTACTTGGTAAGCTCAGAGAACATCAGTTATACGACAAGTTTCGCAAATGTGAGTTTTGGTTGAAGGAAGTTGGATTCCTCGGACATGTTATATCCGGAGAAGGAATAGCAGTAGATCCCACCAAAGTTGTCACTGTGACAAATTGGGAAGCTCCAACAACATTTGGAGAGATTCGGAGTTTTCTTGGACTCACAGGATAGTACCGGAGATTCATTGAAAATTTCTCGAAGATTGCAAAACCTATGATGGAGTTGTTGAAGAAGGATACCAAGTTCAAATGGACTGAGGAATGTGAGGCCAGTTTCCAGGAGTTGAAGAAACATTTGGTTACATCACCAGTGTTGATTCTGCCAGATCAGTGCAAGGATTATGAAGTATATTGCGACGCTTCACGTCGAGGACTTGGACCAGTGCTTATGCAGGAGGGAAGAGTTGTTTCATATGCCTCACGACAGCTTAAGCCCCATGAATTGAATTATGCTACACACGACTTGGAGTTAGCAGCCGTAGTGCATGCATTAAAGACGTGGAGACATTTTCTCATCGGAAACCATTGTGAGTTGTACACGGACCACAAGAGTTTGAAGTACATCTTCACGCAGAAGGAGTTGAATCTCAGGCAAAGAAGATGGTTGGAGCTCATCAAGGATTATGACATGAGATTGCATTATCACCCCGGAAAGGCTAACGTAGTAGCCTATGCGTTGATCCGCAAGAGCCATGTCAACACACTAATGACCGGAGAGTTACCAAAGGAGTTAGCCGAGGATCTTCATGAGCTATGTTTGGAGATAGTTCCAAGAGGCTATGTAGCAGCATTGGAGATTCAGTCTACTCTGATGGATAAGATTAGAGAAGCTCAGAAGACCGACAAGGAGATTGCCCCTATTAAAGAGAAAATGAGCAAGGGAAAA
>NW_021192731.1:0-1288 GCF_002162155.2 Triticum dicoccoides | reverse complement strand
CCTATTCGGGTTCCATCCATGAGGAGATCCGGCCGGAGTTTCGCTCACAGCCCCAAACGATGTGAACAGGGTTCCGTGACACCAAACGGGCGCCCGGTATACCCGGCCACGTGCCTACCGCATCACAGCCCACCCCTACGGTCAGCGCTGTCCACGGCCTCCAGCATACTACAAACACCAGAAACTACTTGCAACTCCTGGACAGAGGACAAGGGTGAATAAGAAGTCGAGCGGGGTCATATTTCAGGGCCCAATGTATGGTAGTAGCTGAATCATGGATCACAAACACAGAACTCAGTTCCTGAGGACGGCTGCAATGAGACAACCCACCATGTACTCCTACATGGCCTCTCACCGCTACCTTTACCAAATCGTGTTCACCACTTAGCTCACACACAGTAGGACATGTTCACACACCTCTGATTCATCCCCGATGAATCAGACCTGACTCAACTCTAAGCAGTAGCAGGCATGACAAACAAGCATGAATGAGTAGGCACAACAGGGCTCAAACAACTCCTACTCATGCTAGTGGGTTTCATCTATTTACTGTGGCAATGACAGGTCATGCAAAGGACAAAGGGGTTCAGCTACCGCAGCAAGTAACAGATGAATCGGTGTTGTCCTAATGCAGTAAAAGAGAGCAGGAGCGAGAGAGTAGGATTATATCGGAATGAACAAGGGGGTTTTGCTTGCCTGGCACTTCTGAAGATAACATTGAGTCTTCATCAGTGTCAACGATCACATCATCGGTATCACGTCTATCGAGAGGGGACAAATACCGGCAATACAGAAAGGAACACAATCAATGCAATGCACAATATGATGCATGCTCATGACATGGCAAAATGAATGTGTGTTGGGCTAATGCAACTAAAACTAGATTAAATGGAGTTGGTTTGAATCCAAGATTCAAATTCAAACTCCATATGTGGATATTTAAATGTCATTTAATTGATTTGTGCTAAACAGCAGCTATAAGTTGTTCTAACATGCATGAAAATGGTACAGATGGATTCCTTGAATTTTTCTGATAATTTTTCATATATAAATTATTTAATTTGGAGTTACGGTTGAATTTCTATGATTTATTGAAGTTTTAGCCATTTTCTGGAATTTCAGAATTAAATTAAATCCAGAAAATGAGTTATGACATCAGCACTGCGTCATGCTTGCGTCAGCAAGTCAACAGGGCTGCCCCGGGTCAAACCTGACCAGAGGGTCCCATTAGTCAGTGACTTAGGGCTCGTTTAGGTCGCTGGCAGGTGGGCCCAGTCAACGGACACAT
>NW_021192730.1:0-1497 GCF_002162155.2 Triticum dicoccoides | reverse complement strand
TGATGAACTATAATGCAAGGGATGACGAAAACGATTCCAGAGCTCTTCGTGATGCTGAAATCGACGAAGGTAGAAATCAAGAAAGAGCATCAAGTGTTGATGATTGACAAGACCACTAGTTTCAAGAAAAGGGCAAAGGGAAAGAAAGGGAACTTCAAGCAGAATGGCAAGCAAGTTGTCACTCCCGCGAAGAAGCCCAAAGCTGGACCAAAGCCTGAAACTGAGTGATTATACTACAAAGGAAATGGTCACTAGAAGCGGAAATGCCTTGAATATTTGGTTGATAAGAAGGATGGCAAAGTGAACAAGGGTATATTTGATATACATGTTATTGATGTGTACTTTACTAGTGTTTATAGTAGCCCCTGAGTATTTGATACTTGTTCAGTTGCTAAAAAATTAGTAACTCGAAATAGAAGTTATAGAATAAACAGAGACTAGTTGAGGGTGAAGTGACGATGTGTGTTGGAAGTAGTTCCAAGATTGATATGATCTTTCACTTTCCCTGCACTTTCGAGATTAGTGTTGAACCTAAATAAATTTGGCATTTGCGTTGAGCATGAATATGATTTGATCATGTTGATTGCAATACGGTTATTCATTTAAAGTAAGAGAATAATTGTTATTCTGTTTACATGAATAAAGCCTTTGATGGTCATACACGCAATGAAAATAGTTTGTTGGATCTCGATCGTAGTGATACGCATATTCATAATATTGATGCCAAAAGATGCAAAGTTGATAATGATAGTGCAACTTATTTGTGGCACTGCCGTTTGGGTCATATCAGTGTAAAGTGCATGAAGAAACTCCATAAAGATGGATTTTTGGAATCTCTTGGTTATGAATCATTTGATGTGTGCGAACCGTGCCTTTTGGGCAAGATGACTAAAACTCCGTTCTCCGGAACAATGGAACAAGCTAGTGACTTATTGGAAATAATACATACCAATGTATGCGGTCCAATGAGTGTTGATGCTCGTGGCGGGTATCGTTATTTTCTGACCTTCACAAGATGAATTGAGCAGATATGAGTATATCTACTTAATGAAGAACAAGTCTGAAACATTTGAAAAGTTCAAAGAATTTCAGAGTGAAGTGGAGAATCATCGTAACAAGAAAATAAAGTTTCTGCAATTTGATCGCGGAGACAGATATTTGAGTTACGAGTTTAGTTTTCAATTAAAACAATGTGGAATAGTTTCACAAACTCATGCCACCTGGAACACCACAATGTAATGGTGTGTCCGAACGTCGTAATCATACTTTACTAGATATGGTGCGATCTATGATGTCTCTTATCGGTTTACCACAATCGTTTTGGGGTTATGCATTAGAGACAGCTGCATTCACTTTAAATAGGGCACCATCAAAATCCGTTGAGACAACGCCTTATGAACTGTGGTTTGGCAAGAAACCAAAGTTATCGTTTCTTAAAAGTTTGGGGCTACGATGCTTATGTGAAAAAGTTTCAACCTGATAAGCTCGAACCCAAAT
>NW_021192729.1:0-1526 GCF_002162155.2 Triticum dicoccoides | reverse complement strand
ACATGATATGTAAACCACATAAATGTATCTTGGTGTCCGCAAAAGATAACCAAAGTGATTAACTGAGGACACAAGGATGGTGGATATCCAATGAAACGAAAGCATATATAGCATCGTAACTCGTAGATAAAAAGAAAAAAAATGGCTTAATGAAAATCAAAGGCATTTCGATGAAACAGAAAAAACTTCATTATTTAATGTTTCAAACCTGCATGGCTGCTGATGCTACTTGTAAAGGGAGGAGGTGTTACCTTTATAAGTCAGGGGTAGAGGGCAGCAGAAATTTGGTTTTGGCTGTTGTTCAGGACACAGGAAATTGAGTTCGGCGAAGAAGAGTTTGTTTTCAGCAATCCCTGATTCGAGAGCGGCCACAAAATTAACGTGGTAGCAATAGCTATCTAAGGATTCGATGTTAGTAGCCTCGACACCACAGATAACACTTGGCACATATTTTGGTTCCTACAACAAGCGCAGCAACAATATCATAAAGCAGCAGATCATATAGATGACTTAAAAGAATATGTATGTATGCACGAAATGAATAGCGACAAAGGCAAACAACTTAAAGACATGTACCTGAGGATGCTCAGCAGCATAATTCTTCAGCACTTTTGCAAGCCAAGAGCGAATGAATAATTTCTTCTGGTTATAATCACACCTCTTTCCTAACAGGGTCTCCTTAGCCTCCTTGCACAGTTGCGCCTCTTCCATGGGAGGTTCGGGAGACAAGGGCGGTGCGATGTCTTGGATAATGCGCTCTATTTCACTGATAGATTCAGAAGAGATCACGCCATTTGTACCTGTGGTCAGCAGGCGTCGCATGTTAATCAGCATGTCCGGCGTCAGGGATGCGAGAAATGATCCTAGAGCAGCGTGCTGTGGGTGTCGAGCCGCAGCGGCTGCGGCAGCAAACTGTTGCAGGGTGTGCGTCTCGTCAGACAGGTCACAACATTTGCAGCAAAGCTGCTCCATCACCCGCTGCATCGAGGATCTAGACTCAGAATTTGCTCCAACGAGGGCAATGAGGCCTTCCAAGGAACAGACCTCCACGCGAAGCATAGAGAGGGTGTCGAGGATGTCGTACACCTGGATATCAAAGTCTGCCGATGGGAGCAGGCACACTATACTGTGCCAAATGGAGCTGAGGATGATGTTGGAGATGGGGTCCATGGGGCCATAGCAGTGTCCAGCCCACAATATGTCGCGGATGAGCCTGTTGCGTGAGGGGGGAAGCATGGTGAAGACTTTGGACGCCGCACAGAAAGAATATTTCCCTATGAGAGCCACACTGCTCACGACGGTGCACGACTATCTCGGTTACGGATATCTCGCGGGGCAGGTGGTCCACGGATTTTCTGGATGCGTCAGGTGCATGGATGACACAACGTATCGCCAGCTAGATAGAGATCCCGGGTCTTCGAAAACCGTGTTCATGGGACATCGAAGGTGGCTTCGCGACGATGACCCGTGGAGGAAACGCGAGGATCTGTTCGATGGTGAAACCAAACCCCGAAGACGCCCGCGTA
>NW_021192728.1:0-912 GCF_002162155.2 Triticum dicoccoides | reverse complement strand
GTCTACTGCTTCAACCACGACGCCGTCATCTACTGCTTGAACCACGATGTCGGTTCTTCGTCGACCTCCACCACGCGCGCTGGCATCCGTCCATCTCCGGCCATGGTGACCGCGGATCTCCGACCATGATGGGTACGTCTGTCTCCCCCCTCTCTCACCCTTCCTGCCTGCCTCGACGCCTTAATGTTTCGGTGTCATCTCTGCTCGTCACAGCTCCTTCATGCGGTGCGCGCATCGGTGGATCTGGCACGCGCGAGGCAGTGGATCTAGGTTGCGAGATTAGGGGTAACAGCGGGGGTTGCGTAGTTGCGAGCTGGATTTGTTTATTTGGCGCATTTTCCCTCTCTGTTAATTGACGAGTGGTGGAGCAATTAAGAGATTTTTCTGTTCCAGACCGCACTGATATATTGGGACCTTGTTTAGTATTCATTGACTATCATAGTCTCAACTTTAAGCCAAGCAGATGATTTCCTCACGTAGCATCAATGAATACATGAGGAATTGCTGTGTCTCCTGGCAAGTTGTGTTAATTTCGTAGGGTTGTATACTAACCTTGTTTTGATCTTGCTGATGCAGGGTAAGGAGTTGAAAGGCGCAGGTGGTCAGGCCTGCAATGAGTGCGCCCTCCTGGTCTGCCGCCCTTGCTATGAGTATGAACATGAGGATGGCGTACAACAAGGAGTTGACGGCCTACTCAAGCGCCAAGGGAAGGCGGCAGGCTGGCAGCGCCACCAAGAGCCCAACACGAACCTCCAATATTGAGTCCTACCTGTAATTCACGGATAAGGGTATTGATTAAGCTACTCCTGCCCTTCTGATTGATTAAAACGGCTGTTGATGCTTGTGCTAGCTTGCTAGGCCCTTCTGATTAAGTTACTCCTTAATCTTAGTGCTTCAACCTCCAAGATCTAC
>NW_021192727.1:0-1013 GCF_002162155.2 Triticum dicoccoides | reverse complement strand
GCCTTCTTATCCGCTAAGTATTTGGGGCAGTTCCGCTTCTAGTGACCCTTCCCCTTGCAATAAAAGCACTCAGTCTCAGGCTTGGGTCCATTCTTTGACTTCTTCCCGGTAACTGGCTTACCAGGCGCGGCAACATCTTTGCCGTCCTTCTTGAAGTTCTTCTTACCCTTGCCCTTCTTGAACTTAGTGGTCTTATTGACCATCAACACTTGATGTTCTTTCTTGATTTCAGCCTCTGCTGACTTCAGCATCGAGAACACTTCAGGAATGGTCTTTTCCATTCCCTGCATGTTGTAGTTCATCACAAAGCTCTTGTAGCTTGGTGGGAGCGACTGGAGGATTCTGTCAATGACCGCCTCATCTGGGAGGTTAATGTTCAGCTGGGTCATACAGTTGTGCAACCCAGACATCTTCAGGATGTGCTCACTGACAGAACTGTTCTCCTCCATCTTACAACTGTAGAATTTGTCGGAGACATCATATCTCTCGACCCGGGCATGAGCTTGAAAAACTAGTTTCAGCTCTTCGAACATCTCATATGCTCCGTGATGCTCAAAACGCTTTTGGAGCCCCGGTTCTAAGATGTAAAGCATGCCGCACTGAACGAGGGAGTAATCATCAGCGCGAGACTACCAAGCATTCATAATGTCTTGGTTCTCTGGGACGGGAGCGTCACCTAGCGGTCCTTCTAGGACATATTGTTTCCTGGCAGCTATGAGGATGATCCTCAGGTTCCGGACCCAGTCCGTATAGTTGCTGCCATCATCTTTCAGCTTGGTTTTCTCTAGGAACGCGTTGAAGTTCATGTTGACATTAGCGTTGGCCATTGATCTACAAGACATATTTGCAAAGGTTTTAGACTAAGTTCATGATAATAAAGTTCTAATCAAATTATGAACTCCCACTTAGATTAGACATCCCTTTAGTCATCTAAGTGTTACACGATCCGAGTCGACTAGTCCGTGTCCGATCATCACGTGAGACGGACTAGTCATCGTCGGTGAACATTTTCA
>NW_021192726.1:0-1591 GCF_002162155.2 Triticum dicoccoides | reverse complement strand
GGAGGAGGAGGCGGTGGAGGAGGCGGAGTGCCCTGACTCGCCGGAGGAGGAGGAGGAGGCGGAGGCGTCCAGTTCGGAAGGTTGATGAGCTCCTTCCGCCATAGGCATGGAGTCTTCAGAGCAGAACCCAGCCTAGTCTCCCCTTCACCGGTAGGGTGGTCAAGCACGAGGTCCTCAAATCCCTCCGTTATTTCATCCACCATCACCTTAGCATATCCTTCTGGAATCGGACGGCAGCGATAAGTTGCTCCGGATCCACTAGGATAAACAGAGCCAACAGCCACCTTGACCTTCAAATTCATCCATCGCGCCATAATGTGGCAATGTTGAGACTCCGTGATAGCATCCACGGGATAGCTGGCAGGAGCCGTCAAGACATGCTCCGGCTGAAGCAACTCGGTGGAAGCCATGCTGCTTCTCCGCTGAGATGGCGGGGTAGCTTCGGGGGAAGCTTCGGCAGGTCGTTTGCTGTGATCTGCTGCTTCTCGTTCCTCTTCTCGTTCCTGTAGCCCCATTACCCTTTCGTGCAGCGCCTGCAATTGGCCCTGCTCTAGTTTCTTCCTCCTCTCGTGGGTTTTGTAACCCCCTGCGTCCGAAAAACCAACCTTCCACGGAATGGAGCCTGGCATGCCTGGTGTCCGTCCAGGGTGCTCAGGATTCCCTAGGGTCATTGTGAGCTCGTCCTTCTCCCTTTCTGGTACGAACGTCCCTTTCTGCGCTGCATTGATATAGTGTCGAAGGTTCTTGACTGGTATTTCCAGTTGCTCATCCGTCCAACGACACATCCCTGATACAGGGTCCAAGGTTCCGCCAGCCCCGAAGAACCATGTCCAGTGATGAAGTCATGTACCTAGGGTAGGGTCATGAACCTGTCCAAGGTACCCTCCCCAAGGAATTCTTTTAGAAGAAGCCGTCTTCCAGTCGACCAAGAGGGACTCCATTGGACGGACTAGAAGACACTCGACGAACCTGAAGACACTCAACCATAAAGACTCACTCGACCACAAGGAGTTAAAGATCTAATCTAAATCCAAACGGTCTGTAATTAAGTAGTCTTCATGGTCATGATGACACTTTATGTAAGGCGCTACCAGTAACGCCAGACCTTAATGTACTTTAACCCTCCGCTACGTGGGCTGGCTGGGGTCCTGGCGTCCTCTATATAAGCCACCCCCTCCACTGGTAGAAGGGTTCGCACCCCTGTAACTCTCACACATATAATCCAGTCGACCGCCTCCGGGCCCCGAGACGTAGGGCTGTTACTTCTTCCGAGAAGGGCCCGAACTCGTAAAATACTTGTGTGCACAACTGCTCCATAGCTAGGATCTTGCCTCTCCATACCTACCCCCAATTCTACTGTCATACTTAGAACCACGACAGTTGGCGCCCACCATGGGGCAGGTTTCTTAGCGACCTATTGGAGAAGTTGCAATTTTTCCGATTCCCATCATCATGGTTTCAGGTGGAATTCTGGTTGAGGGCTGCGAGATCCGTCTCGGCGCGCTCACATTCGTCGCCGACAACTCTGCCTGGCTGCAGGAGGCTCCGCTTGACGTGGATGCGCTCCGAATCCGCGGAGCTACGCACTTTC
>NW_021192725.1:0-1228 GCF_002162155.2 Triticum dicoccoides | reverse complement strand
GGATGGAACCCAAATAGGCGATAAACCTGGACTAGAGACTTGAGTGTTTAGGTAGGTCGTGGTCTACACCCACGTCGGCTTTCGCTTGAAGTCTGCCGAGCACATGTCGTGTGCAGACGCTAAGTGGTGGAAACATGTATGAAGAAGTACACCCCTGCAGGGTTAACATCATCTATTCGAATAGCCGTGTCCGCGGTAAAGGACTTCTGGGTTGCTTATATCAGTTCATAGACAAGTGAAAGTGGATACTTTAAAATGCGCAAGATAAGCGTGAGTGCTATGGATGGCGTTCTCGTAGGGAGACGGGAGCGGATCCATAGTGGTGTATTGATATGGTGAATATGTGGACTCGTGTGCGCCACCTCAAAAGAGTTACTTGCAGTCGTAGTTCAGGATAGCCACCGAGTCAAAGCTGGCTTGCTGCAGTTAAACCCCACCATCCCCTTTTGTTGATAATGATGCATATGTAGATAGATCTGATGTAAGTCTTGCTGGGTACATTTGTACTCACGTTTTCCTATTTTATGTTTTTGCAGAGAGACTTCAGTCTCACTAGTAGTTCCACGTGGACTTCGATGTTTAGCTTGATACCTCAGCTACGATCTTGAGCCCTCGGCGGGATCTGGTAGATAGTCAGGCTTCTGAGCCTTTTTCTTTTATAGTTGTCTGTACTCAGACATGTTAAGCTTCCGCATGTGCTTTGACTTGTATGCTCTGATTGTTGGGTCATGAGACCCATGTTTGTAATATCTCGCTCCTCGGAGCCTAATCAACTACTGAGTCGTAGAGTCATTTTGTGATGCCATGTTGTATTGCACATATCGAGCATATTGTGTGTATGTTATTGAAATGCTTGGTATGTGTGGGATCTGACTATCTAGTTGTTTATCTTTAGTAGCCTCTCTTATCGGGAAATGTCTCCTAGTGTTTCCACCGAGCCATGGTAGCTTGCTACTGCTCCGGAACACTTAGGCTGGCCGGCATGTGTCCTTCTTCGTTCCTGTGTCTGTCCCTTCGAGGAAATGTCACGCGATGAATACCGGAGTCCTGTTAGCCCGCTACAGCCCGGTTCACCGGAGTCCTGCTAGCCCAGTGCTACAGCCTGGATTCACTCGCTGATGACCGACACGTTCGATGCTGGGTCATGGATGCCTGTCCCTGTAAGTTAGTGCCACTTTGGGTTCACGACTAGCCATGTCAGCCCGGGTTCTTTGTCATATGGATGCTA
>NW_021192724.1:0-1597 GCF_002162155.2 Triticum dicoccoides | reverse complement strand
TGTCCGAAGAGGCGGCACACGTCTCCGGTCGTGGCCCCCCCTAACGGACGGCGATGACACGGTAGTAGCCATTCTGCGGTAACGATGCGGCGTGAATATTATTCAATACTCGGAGCGCGATAAAATCATGAGTTTTTTTGCACGACGTGCGCACATGTGCTATAGGAACGATAATATTTTTTCATAAATTTTGGTGATGGAGAAGTATCCGAAAAATCCCCTCTACGCGGATTGCCCTTCGCGCGTCTACGGCTGTGGCCGGCGGCCTCCCGGGGCTAGCATGCCGCAAAATCTTGCGTAGGCAGCCTCTCATGTGTTTGGAAGTGTTGTGGTGGTTGCAAACGCCCGGCACGCGTGTCCGGGTGTGCCCCCCCTCACGGACGGCGCCGCCGCCGTCACCTGGAGGGGGGAAACGGACGCATCGGGTCTACACGGAGGGGATGTAGCTGTCGGTTTGGCCCGGATGTTGCTCCCAGGTGTCCCTCTGAGCTGACCTAACACAACCGGGTGGAGAGGTCCACTGTTCAAAGCTTGTTCGTGGAAAGTTAAAGGGCAAGATCTCGTGGTCAACCACTCTAGGGTTAGGGAGGACAGGGGCCCTGGGGGTAGCAATGCCACCGGAGCGTCGCACCGGGCCCTCATACATGCGGGGTGGTGTGGTGGCATGTCCGAAGAGGCGGCACGCGTCTCCGGGGTTTGGCCCCCCTCACGAATGGCGCCATCGCCGGCACTTCGAGGGGGGAAACGGACGTGTCGGGTCTACACGGAGGGTATCTTGCTGTGGGTTTGGCCCGGATGTTGCTCCAAAGTGTTCCTATGGGCTGACCTAACACAACCGGGTGGAGAGGTCCACTCGTCAAATCCCGTCCGTGCAAAGTCAAAGGGCTAGATCCCTTGGTCAAACGCTACAGGGTTAGGCATGACGGGGCCCCTGGAAGGGTAGCAATGCCACCGGAGCATCGCACCGGGCCCTCATACATCTGGGGTGGTGTGGTGGCATATCCGAAGAGGCGGCACATGTCTCCGGGGCGTGGCCCCCCTCACGGACGGCGATGACACGGTAGTAGCCATTCTGTGGTAACGATGCGGCGTGAATATTATTAAATACTCGGAGCGCAATAAAATCATGAGTTTTTTTTTGCACAACGTGGGCACATGTGCTATAGGAACGATTATATTTTTTTCATAATTTTTGGTGTCTGGGGTGTGCCTCCCCTCAAGGACGGCGCCGCCGCCGGCACTTGGAGGGGGGAAACGGACGCGTCGGGTCTACACGGAGGGGATCTTGTTGTGGGTCTGGCCCGGATGTTGCTCCAAAGTGTTCCTATGGGCTGACCTAACACAACCGGATGGGGAGGTCTGCTGGTCAAAGCCCGTTCGTGCAAAGTCAAAGGGCTAGATCCCGAGGTCAAACGCTACAGGGCTAGGCGGGACGGGGGCCCTGGGGGTAGCAATGCCACCGGAGCGTCGCACCGGGCCCTCATACATGCGGGGTGGTGTGGTGGCATGTCCGAAGAGGCGGCACGCGTCTCTGGGGTTTGGCCCCCCTCACGGACGGCGCCACCGCCGGCACCTGGAGGGGGGAAACGAACGCGTC
>NW_021192723.1:0-1597 GCF_002162155.2 Triticum dicoccoides | reverse complement strand
TCTCGATGAGCAGGGAGGGAATCCGCTTCACCTATCTCTCGAGTTGTTGTTTCTTCTCCCTGAACCACCGCCGGATCGCCCCTTTATATACACAGGTTGACGCCCGACGGTTTATAGAACACCGAGGCCGGCTCATACACGTGTCCGGCTCGGTTTCTACCTTTCCCTAACTTACAACACAAGTTACATATCTCATGGCGGTTTATGTCTATGGGCCCTGAACCGCCCTTGGGCTCTGGGCCTCCAATCTTCTATAGTAAAGTGCCATACTCCTTGTCTTCATGGGCTTCAATACGGATGAGCATAAACCGACCCCTCCTAGGCGGTTTATACTCAGTAGTTATATCCCCAACACCATCCATTCCTCCGTGACAGTTTGGCAATCCGTTTCGACGGCAACCCCCGTCCAGCCCTTCTCCATAGCTAGACGCACAGCTTCTCGCACCCCTAGGAGTTCAGCAACATACGGGTCAGTCACCCTCCTTACCTTACGACTCCTGACGGGCACGAGTCCGCCCTGATCTCTTGCCACAAGTCCAATGGCTGAAGTTCCCCCATTCACATCAACAACAGCATCTGTGTTAGTCTTTACACAGCCGGGCTCTGGTGGTATCCAGTCCATATTGTTCCTCTGCTGAACTTCAGACGGAGTGCCCGGAATATCCAAAGCATGAATGAGTTCTTGTACTAGAACCACCGACCGACCAGGCTGGTACTTAACCTCCTCATGGGTATACTTATTCCTGCTCGACCATATTGCCCACATAACTGAGATAATGATGGCCGCTCTAGCCTTGCAGACAAACCCCGGGTCTAGCAAATCCCTTGACCAAGTATCAGGTTGTAGCCGGGGTAGTTTGAAGTCGAAAAAATTCTCAGCTTCCCTCCAGAACAGTTTTGCATGGTCGCACATCACCAGAGAGTAATGAAGTGACTCCTCTTGGTGACCACACATTGGGCAAGTGGAATCCTCCCCTATATGCCTCCTACACAGCTCCTCCTTTGCCGGCAGAAATCCTTTGAGGACTCGCCACCAAAATATCCTTATTTTTTGTTGTACCTTAATCCGCCATAACGACTTCCAGACTTCCTCGCCTTGGGATGAGTTCCCAACTTGAATCAGCTTTGCTTGTTGTTCTTTCATAAGCATACGATATGCGGATCGGACCGTGAAAATCCCCGATATTTCATGGCCCCATGTCCAAAAATCAGAGATATCCATCCGTGTTCTTGGCATGTTGAGTATAATGTTCGCATCCGGGGCAATGAAATTCCTTCTGATTATTTCCTCATTCCATTCACCATCTTCATTCATCAAATCCGCTACCAGGTGTATTGGGTCACACCCCATGTTACACACTGGTTTAAAAGATGAACTTCCTTGTATCCAGTTATCATGCCACACTTTTGTAGTCGTTCCATCCCCAATTCTACGGATCAAACCTTGCTTAATTGTTTAAGCACTTCCCTGCCGGTGATAATAGCTTTCCACTTAGTAGAAGCGTTCGCCGGGCATCCCGCCTGCAAAAAATCCCCATCTGGGTAATACCGTCCCTTTAGGACTCGTGCACACAAGCTGTCTGGCTTCTCCATCAGA
>NW_021192722.1:0-1269 GCF_002162155.2 Triticum dicoccoides | reverse complement strand
GCATGAATAATAAACATTTATCATGAAATATGGAAATAAATAATAACTTTATTATTGCCTCTAGGGCATATTTCCTTCAGTTTCCCACTTGCACTAGAGTCAATAATCTAGTTCACATCGCTATGTGATTTAACACCAATATTGACATCTGCATGTGATTAATACTCATAGTTCACATCATCATGTGATCAACACCCAAAGGGTTTACTAGAGTCAATAATATAGTTCACATCGCTATGTGATTAACACCCAAAAGAGTACTAAGGTATGATCATGTTTTGCTCGTGAGAGAAGCTTAGTCAACGGGTCTGTCATATTCAGAGCCGTATGTATTTCGCAAATATTCTATGTCCACAATGCTCTGCACGGAGCTACTCTAGCTAATTGCTCCCACTTTTAATACGTATCTAGATTGAGACTTAGAGTCATCTGGATTGGTGTAAAAGCTTGCATCGTTGTAACTTTTACGACGGGCTCTTTTATCACCTCCATAATCGAGAAACATCTCCTTAGTCTTCACTAAGGATATTCTTGACCCATGTATAGTGATCTACTATTAGATCAAAATTGTATTCCTTTGCCAAACACAGAGCAAGGTATACAATAGGTCTGGTTCACAGCATATCATACTTTATAGAACCTATGACTGAAGCATAGGGAATGACTTTTCATTCTCTTTCTATTTTCTGCAATGGTCGGGTCTTGAGTCTTACTCAACTTCACACCTTGTAACACAGGCAAGAACTCCTTCTTTGACTATTCCATTTTGAACTATTTCAAAAATTTATCAAGGTATGTACTCATTGAAAAATCTTATCAAGCGTCTTGATCTATCTATATAGATCTTGATGCTCAATTTGTAAGCAGCTTCACCGAGGTCTTGCTTTGAAATACTCTTATTCAAGTATCCTTTCATGCTATCCAGAATTTCCATATCATTTCCAATTAACAATATGTCATCCACATATAATATTAGAAATGCTACAGAGCTCCCACTCACTTTCTTGTAAATACAGGCTTCTTCAAAAGTCTGTATAAAATCATATGCTTTGATCAACTCATCAAAGCGTATATTCCAACTCCGAGATGCTTGCACCAGTCCATAGATGGATCGCTGGAGCTTGCACAATTTGTTAGCACCTTTAGGATTGACAAAACCTTCTGGTTGCATCATATGCAACTCTTCTTTAATAAATCCATTAAGGAATGCAGTTTTGACATCCATTTGCCAGATTTCATAAAATGTGGCAATTGCTAACATGATTCGAA
>NW_021192721.1:0-955 GCF_002162155.2 Triticum dicoccoides | reverse complement strand
GGTTGCTCGCTCCATTGTTCCTGAGAATGGAGTCTTGGTCATTTTACCCATAAGGCATGGTTCGCACGTGTCAAATGATTCATAATCAAGAGACTCTAAAAGTCCATCAGCATGGAGCTTCTTCATGCGTTTGACACCTATGTGACCAAGGCGGCAGTGCCACAAGTATGTGGGACTATCATTATCAACCTTACTTCTTTTGGTACTCACATTATGAACATGTGTAGCATCACGTTCGAGATTCATAAAGAATAAACCATTCACCATAGGAGCATGACCATAAAACATATCTCTCATAAAAATGGAACAACCATTATTCTCAGATTTAAAAGAGTAGCCATCTTGAATTAAACGAGATCCCGATACAATGTTCATGCTCAAAGCTGGCACTAAATAACAATTATTAAGGTTTAAAACTAATCCCGAAGGGAGATGCAGAGGTAGCGTGCCGACGGCGATCACATTGACCTTGGAACCATTCCTGACGCGCATCGTCACCTCGTCCTTTGCCAGTTTCCGTTTATTCCGCAGCCCCTGCTTTGAGTTACAAATGTGAGCAACTGCACCGGTATAAAATACCCAGGAGCTACTACGGGCACTAGTAAGGTACACATCAATTACATGTATATCACATATACCTTTTGTTTTGCCGGCCTTCTTATCCGCTAAGTACTTAGGGCAGTTCCGCTTCCAGTGACCGCTTCCCTTGCAATAAAAGCACTCAGTCTCGGGCTTGGGTCCATTCTTTGGCTTCTTCCCGGCAGCTTGCTTGCCGGGCGCGGCAACCTCCTTGCCGTCCTTCTTGAAGTTCTTTTTACCCTTGCCTTTCTTGAACTTAGTGGTTTTATTGACCATCAACACTTGATGTTCCTTCCTGACTTCTACCTCTGCTGATTTCAGCATAGCAAATACTTCAGGAATGGTCTTTTCCATCCCCTGCATATTGAAGTTCATC
>NW_021192720.1:0-1508 GCF_002162155.2 Triticum dicoccoides | reverse complement strand
AAGGCAAGATCTTTATTGCCAAGAATGGGTCCTTTCTGGAGAAAGAGTTTCTCTCGAAAGAAGTAAGTGGGAGGAAAGTAGAGCTTGATGAAGTATTACCTCTTGAACCGGAAAATGGCGCAACTCAAGAAAATGTTCCTGAGGTGCCAGCACCGACTAGAGAGGGAGTTAATGATAATGATCAAGATACTTCTGATCAAGCCCCTACTGAAATTCGAAGGTCCACAAGGACACGTTCCGCACCAGAGTGGTACAGCAACCCTGTCTTGGAAATCATGCTGTTAGACAATGGTGAACCTTCGAACTATGAAGAAGCGATGGCGGGCCCGGATTCTGACAAATGGCTAGAAGCCATGAAATCCGAGATAGGATCCATGTATGAAAACAAAGTATGGACTTTGACTGACTTGCCCGTTGAGCGGCGAGCCATAGAAAATAAATGGATCTTTAAGAGGAAGACAGACGCGGATGGTAATGTGACCATCTATAAAGCTCGGCTTGTCGCTAAGGGTTATCGACAAGTTCAAGGGGTTGACTACGATGAGACTTTCTCACCGGTAGCGAAGCTGAAGTCCGTCCGAATCATGTTAGCAATTGCCGCATTCTATTATTACGAAATATGGCAAATGGACGTCAAAACGACATTCCTTAATGGTTTCCTTAAGGAAGAATTGTATATGATGCAGCCGGAAGGTTTTGTCGATCCTAAGAATGCTGACAAAGTGTGCAAACTCCAACGCTCGATTTATGGGCTGGTGCAAGCATCTCGGAGTTGGAACATTCACTTTGATGAGATGATCAAAGCGTTTGGGTTTACACAGACTTATGGAGAAGCCTGTGTTTACAAGAAAGTGAGTGGGAGCTCTGTAGCATTTCTCATATTATATGTAGATGACATACTTTTGATGGGAAATTATATAGAACTCTTGGACAGCATCAAGGCCTACTTGAATAGAAGTTTTTCAATGAAGGACCTTGGAGAAGCTGCTTATATATTAGGCATCAAAATCTATAGAAATAGATCGAGACGCCTCATAGGTCTTTCACAAAGCACATACCTTGATAAGATATTGAAGAAGTTCAATATGGATCAATCCAAGAAGGGGTTCTTGCCTGTGTTACAAGGTGTGAAATTGAGCTCAGCTCAATGTCCGACCACGGCAGAAGATATAGAAGAGATGAGCGTCATCCCCTATGCCTCAGCCATAGGTTCTATTATGTATGCCATGCTGTGTACCAGACCTGATGTTAACCTTGCCGTAAGTTTGGTAGGAAGGTACCAAAGTAATCCCGGCAAGGAACACTGGACAGCGGTCAAGAATATCCTGAAGTACCTGAAAAGGACTAAGGAAATGTTTCTCGTTTATGGAGGTAACGAAGAGCTCGTCGTAAAGGGTTACGTCGACGCTAGCTTCGACACAGATCTGGATGACTCTAAGTCACAAACCGGATACGTGTATATTTTGAATGGTGGGGCAGTAAGCTGGTGCAGTTGCAAGCAAAGCGTC
>NW_021192719.1:0-1225 GCF_002162155.2 Triticum dicoccoides | reverse complement strand
TGTCCTTACTCAGTGACAGAAAGAGTTGCAAGGCACATATTGTATTGTTGCCATCGAGGATAACAAGATGGTTTTTTTATCATATTGCATGAATTTATCCCTCTACATCATGTCATCTTGCTTACGGCATTACTTTGTTTTTACTTAATACTCTAGATGCATGCTGGATAGCGGTCGATGAGTGGAGTAATAGTAGTAGATGCTAAATCATTTCGATCTACTTGTTTTGGACGTGATGCCTATATACATGATCATCGCCTAGATATACTCATAACTATGCTCAATTCTGTCAATTGCTCAACAGTAATTTGTTCACCCACCGTAGAATATTTATCCTCTCGAGAGAAGCCACTAGTGAAACCTATGGCCCCCGGGTCTATTCTCATCATATCAATCTATATCACTTTATTTACTTGCTTTGTTTTTACTTTGCCTTTACTTTTTATTTTGCATCTATCTATCAAAAATACCAAAAATATTATCTCTATCAGATCTCACTCTCGTAAGTGACCGTGAAGGGATTGACAACCCCTAAGCATTGGTTGCGAGTTGCTATCGTTTTGTGTAGGTACGAGGGACTTGTGCGTGGTATCCTACTGGATTGATACCTTGGTTTTCAAAAACTAAGGGAAATACTTACACTACTTTACTACATCATCCTCTCTTCTTCGGGGAAATCCAACGCAGTGCTCAAGAGGTAGCAAGAAGAATTTCTGGCGCCGTTGCCGGGGAGGTTAGTGCTTGAAGGTATATCTTTATATCTTGCAATCGAATCTTTTTGTTTCTTGTTTTAGCACTAGTCTAGTTTATCAAAGAAAACTACAAAAAAGTGGAGTTGAGTTTGTCTCATACGCTTCACCTTTTTAATATCTTTCGTGAGTATGATGGAAAGGAAAATTGTGCTCAAGTGCTAGAAGAAGAAATCTATAGAATGTTTGGTACTAAATCTTTGAATGATGGGCATGATTGCAATGTTGTTAGTATGAATTCCTTGAATGTCCATGATGCTAATGATATGCAAAGCCACAAGCTTGGGGAAGCTATGTTTGATGGAGATGATATTTTTTGTCCCCCAAGCTTTGATGAGCAAATTTACTATGATGAAAGCATGCCTCCTATCTATGATTATTATTGTGATGACACGTATGCTTTAAAGAATAATGATAACCATGAAACGTGTCATCTTGATCTTAATTTTCAATCTTATGATAGTTATTTTGTTGAG
>NW_021192718.1:0-1571 GCF_002162155.2 Triticum dicoccoides | reverse complement strand
CCCCTTGGGGTTCGACAACCATGGAAAATGCTTGGGGACCCAAAAACGGTGAGTAATAGACCATGAAAGAGCCCAGAATCGGACAAATCAAGGATTATGGATGAAGATACATAAACGCACCCAAGGGTTCGTCAATCATGGAAATCTCTCAGGGTCCACAAATCAGTGAGTAATAGTCCACGAAATGGGCCAGAATCGGCCAAAACTACGAGTGTTGATGACCGACACGTAATCTTATCTTGGGGTTTAACAACTTGGAACTCACTTCAGGACCCCAAAACGGTGAGTAATAGTCCACGAAACGGGTCAGAATTGGCCAAAACGGTGAGTGTTGACGACGAACACATAAAAGAACCCCGGGGATCATCAATTGTGGAAATCGCTCTAGGACCCAAAAATACTGAGTAATAGTCCAAGAAACCGGCCAGAATCGGCCAAAACGGTGAGTATTGATGACCGACACGTAATCACACCTTGGGGTTTGACAACCACGGAAATTGCTTGGGGACCCCAAAACGGTGAGTCATAGTCCACGAAACAGTTTAGAATTGTCCAAAACTATGAGTGTTGACGGTGGACACGTAAACGCACCCAAGGATCTTCAGTCATGGAAATTGCTCTGGGCCCCAAAACGCTGAGTAATAGTGCATGAAACAGACCATAATCGACTAAAATTGTGATTGTTGATGACCGACACGTAAACGCACCCCCGGGTTCGTCAATCATGGAAATCACTTCGGGACCCCAAAACTGAGTAGTAGTCCAAGAAACTGGCCAGAATCAGCCCAAACCGCGAGTTTTGACGACCAACACGTAAGCACACCTTGAGGTTCGACAAGCATCGAAATGGCTTTGGGGCCCCAAAACAGTGAATAATAGTCCACGAAATAGGTCAGAATCGACAAGAACCGCCAATGTTGATGACCGACACATAAACGCACCCTGGGGTTCGTTGAGGGAGTCCTGGATTAGGGGGTACTCGGACAGCCGGACTATATACTTTGGCCGGACTGTCGGACTATGAAGATACAAGATTGAAGACTTTGTCCCGTGTCCGGATGGGACTCTCCTTGGCGTGGAAGGCAAGCTTGGCAATTCGGATATGTAGATCTCCTTCTCTGTAACTGACTCTGTGTAACCCTAGCACCCTCCGGTGTCTATCTAAACCGGAGGGTTTAGTCCGTAGGAGAAGGACAATCATAATCATAGGCTAGCTTCTAGGGTTAGCCTCTACGATCTCGTGGTAGATCAACTCTTGTAATACTCATATCATCAAGATCAATCAAGAAGGAAGTAGGATATTACCTCCATCGAGAGGGCCCGAACCTGGGTAAACATTGTGTCCCCAGCCTCCTGTTACCATTATCCTTAGACACATAGTTCGGGACCCCCTACCCGACATCCGCCGGTTTTGACACCGACATTCGTCAATCATGTAAATCACATCAGGACCCCAAAACTGAGTAATAGTCAAAGAAACGGGCCAGAATTGGCCCAAACTGCGAGTCTTGATGATTGACACGTAAGCACACCTTGGGGTTCAACAACCATGGAAATTGCTTGGGGACCCC
>NW_021192717.1:0-1571 GCF_002162155.2 Triticum dicoccoides | reverse complement strand
CCCCTTGGGGTTCGACAACCATGGAAAATGCTTGGGGACCCAAAAACGGTGAGTAATAGACCATGAAAGAGCCCAGAATCGGACAAATCAAGGATTATGGATGAAGATACATAAACGCACCCAAGGGTTCGTCAATCATGGAAATCTCTCAGGGTCCACAAATCAGTGAGTAATAGTCCACGAAATGGGCCAGAATCGGCCAAAACTACGAGTGTTGATGACCGACACGTAATCTTATCTTGGGGTTTAACAACTTGGAACTCACTTCAGGACCCCAAAACGGTGAGTAATAGTCCACGAAACGGGTCAGAATTGGCCAAAACGGTGAGTGTTGACGACGAACACATAAAAGAACCCCGGGGATCATCAATTGTGGAAATCGCTCTAGGACCCAAAAATACTGAGTAATAGTCCAAGAAACCGGCCAGAATCGGCCAAAACGGTGAGTATTGATGACCGACACGTAATCACACCTTGGGGTTTGACAACCACGGAAATTGCTTGGGGACCCCAAAACGGTGAGTCATAGTCCACGAAACAGTTTAGAATTGTCCAAAACTATGAGTGTTGACGGTGGACACGTAAACGCAACCAAGGATCTTCAGTCATGGAAATTGCTCTGGGCCCCAAAACGCTGAGTAATAGTGCATGAAACAGACCATAATCGACTAAAATTGTGATTGTTGATGACCGACACGTAAACGCACCCCCGGGTTCGTCAATCATGGAAATCACTTCGGGACCCCAAAACTGAGTAGTAGTCCAAGAAACGGGCCAGAATCAGCCCAAACCGCGAGTTTTGACGACCAACACGTAAGCACACCTTGAGGTTCGACAAGCATCGAAATGGCTTTGGGGCCCCAAAACAGTGAATAATAGTCCACGAAATAGGTCAGAATCGACAAGAACCGCCAATGTTGATGACCGACACATAAACGCACCCTGGGGTTCGTTGAGGGAGTCCTGGATTAGGGGGTACTCGGACAGCCGGACTATATACTTTGGCCGGACTGTCGGACTATGAAGATACAAGATTGAAGACTTTGTCCCGTGTCCGGATGGGACTCTCCTTGGCGTGGAAGGCAAGCTTGGCAATTCGGATATGTAGATCTCCTTCTCTGTAACTGACTTTGTGTAACCCTAGCACCCTCCGGTGTCTATCTAAACCGGAGGGTTTAGTCCGTAGGAGAAGGACAATCATAATCATAGGCTAGCTTCTAGGGTTAGCCTCTACGATCTCGTGGTAGATCAACTCTTGTAATACTCATATCATCAAGATCAATCAAGAAGGAAGTAGGATATTACCTCCATCGAGAGGGCCCGAACCTGGGTAAACATTGTGTCCCCAGCCTCCTGTTACCATTATCCTTAGACACATAGTTCGGGACCCCCTACCCGACATCCGCCGGTTTTGACACCGACATTCGTCAATCATGTAAATCACATCAGGACCCCAAAACTGAGTAATAGTCAAAGAAACGGGCCAGAATTGGCCCAAACTGCGAGTCTTGATGATTGACACGTAAGCACACCTTGGGGTTCAACAACCATGGAAATTGCTTGGGGACCCC
>NW_021192716.1:0-2930 GCF_002162155.2 Triticum dicoccoides | reverse complement strand
ACGTAGAAGGATCAAGTGGCTGGGCGGCTCTTCTAGTTGGTTGAGGTTGGTGGCCAGCGGTGAGACCGGGAGGCGCTGCCGGATCGCCTCGTGTCATGGCAGGAGAGCGAACGACGGCCGCAAAGGAACGAGTGAAATTAGGGTTCGCAGCCAGCCTCGTCCGGTTCCACAAATGACCAAGCCAATGATTGAGATTAACCATGCGAAGTGGACATCCAGGATTTGTCCGATCACGAGTCAGGTCTGGCCCTGCCGCAAACGTTGGATCGGACATGAGATTTGCACTCGGGGAGGCGCTCCGTCCTGGCAAGCCTGATGATGTCGCCGGCGAACTGGACCTCTGTGCAACCTCCTCGTCGCGGTGACAGGCCTGCGGTAGATGATCACCGAGCGTCCTAGGAGACGAAATCCGAGGAGGCGGGATCGGGCCGATCCAAGGTTTAATGAGCGCCCTAGACTGTGCCGGTACCCCGAAGACACCGCGTCGACATACGTGGTGAGACCTCCGTCGCGATCGATCTTGAAAACGCCGCATCCTCCTCTGCGTTCTTCGACGATGATTCCCCATACGCCTCCGACCTACACACAGGACACACCTCACCAGCCCGTCGAGACGACGGTCTTTCCCACACCCTTGATGCCGGCGTAGGGTAGCCAATGTCCGCCCAGAACTCGTTGGCCAGCTCCTCATCGGAATTCCTAAGTCGAACCGCAGAAGGTAGCGTAGAGTTGCCGTTGAGCACCAGACCTTCACCCACCTGCGTGGCGTCCACAGCCTCGTCCGTATCAAGGCATGAAAACCTGGATCCGGATGCTGCCGATGTCGCCGGCGACCAGCACGGTGCCAACGTCAGTCGCCGCCTGGAGGCGATCCGCATTTTTACTCCACTAGGAAATGTAGATCTCCTAACTTCAAGTATGAAAGCACGGTTCAAAGTATTGTGGTTGCCAGAGCAATATTATTCCTTCTTATAAATAGTTGTAGAACAATGGCACAGCCAGAGCTCTATATAGACTTCTGCTAATCGAGACACATCCTGTTGGCGGTATTGAAAAGCTCTAGATAGGAAATAAAATAAGGAGTTAGCTAGCGGCCTGGATAGGATGTGAGGAAAGTAGAAAAGAAATCGTGAAACCAAAACCATTTGGGAGTAGGAGGGATCAGGTAAAGGAGTACCATTAGTCTATCACGCACTCTCGACGATCTCCCGAAAAGCTCAAACCCCAAATTTTGAGAAAAAGGATGCCCTCGTGCGTATCCCAAATTCCTGTTGGCTGACTCAGGGTATAGAAGGTGCATCAGATCAACCACGAGCACGTCCTCAGTCAGTATCAGACAGGACGTACCGCCGCTGTAGAACGCTCGTTGGATCGGAGGCCCCCATAGGAACGAACTCCACAATCTCCCCGACCCAGTAGCCAGCGACGAAGGCATCACATCCGAGCCCGTCTATAGCTCGCCAACATTGCAGGGCACATGAGCCAGCCCAGCAGGAAAGTTGTCCGTGCATTGTTCATCGTTGTGTGCGCTTGTCTTTATTTTCTCTCGTACTGTACCTGAGTTGCTGGCTGTGTTCTGTCTCTATTCAGGAAAAAACACAATATATTTTTTCAAATGAACATTTAGAAGTATGTTCAAGATTTTTTTTTATAAGTTCATGAAAATGCAATGTTTTAGATACTGTAATTTGTAAAATGCTCACATCATTCAAAAAATTGTTCACAACATTCGAAAAAAAATCACATGTGTAGTTATTTTAAAAAATGTTCATGATATCTGAAAAATTATTCATGCAGTTTTTAGAAAATGTTCATTACATATAAAATAAATTGGTGTGGCATTTAAAATAATTATAATAGTTAAATAAAATGCAGATGTATTACAAAATTTTCATGAAAATGTAAAAAGTTGTTTAGGCATGTTTTAGATAACGTTCATGACATATAAAAAATGTTTGTATAGTATAATTAGGAGGATTAAAAAGTTGGATAATTCAAAAAGGAAAAATAGGAGAAGAAAAATTGAAATAGTAAAGAAATACTCCCTCCATTCCATACATAAGGAATATTTTTTATGATAAAATTCCGGAATGTAAGGTGCATTTCTTTCAATTCTTTATAATTCCCTTTTTAACCCTTGAGACGAAAGGAATGTATCTCTCTCAAGATTTTCTGTATCACTTCTTATAGGAAAAGTTGGATAATTCAAAAGGAAAAATAGGAGAAGAAAGGAATGTATCTCTCTCAAGATTTTATGTATCTCTTCTTATAGGAAAAGAAGGAAAGTATATCTCCCCTGATTGCATCTATCTCTTCCTTTCCTTGCCTAATTGATTTATTTACAGTTAACCAAGAAATTAACCAAGGGTAATTTTGTCCTAAATTCATTAAATTTCCATGCCTTGGTCATCGTGCCAGAAAAAATACACTTTACATAAAGGAACGGAGAGAGTAACCAAAAAGAATAGAAATGAACAACCCATAAAAACGGCAAAGAAAACATTGAAAAATAACCAGATGGAGAACCTCTGATGGGAAGGCCCACTCAGGCAAGCATTGTAGGTGAGAGCTTGTCCCGTAATAAAGGAGATGAGACCTCGTGTTCCGTGCTTTACCCACTTTATAGTGAGCAATTGTGCACCTTCCAGATTGCCGAATAAAACAAAAACACAACCAAAGCTCCATAAAGACGAGTGGCGCTACCATACATTTCTCCGTATCCTCGACCGAGCATTCACCATATAATCTCACCATACATTTCTCCATACCTTTTTGCTGGTATTGAAAAGTTGTAAAGCTGTAGATATAGGAAATACTAAGAAGCTATAGCTCTCACCTACAAAGGCATCACATCTGAGCCCGTCTATAGCTCGCCTATCGACCTCGCCTACATTGCAGGGCACATGAGCGAGCCCAGCAGCACAGTTGTC
>NW_021192715.1:0-1087 GCF_002162155.2 Triticum dicoccoides | reverse complement strand
AGTGGGGTCCACTGGTCAGTGACTGGGGCTGATTAGTGTCGCTGACATGTGGGCCCAGTCAACAGCCACGTCAGCTTAGTCAAAGCTGACGCGTGGGGCCACTAGGATTAGTTAAAAACTAAACAGAAACTAATCTAGGATTAATTAGCAGGTGGGGCCCTGCTGTCAGTGTCACAGGGTTAATTAGCAGGGTCAAATCCCGGGTCAGTGGGGTCAAACCCACCGGCGACATGACGCCGGCGAGGCCCGAGACGGCGGCGCGAGCCGGAAATGCGCTACAGGGCACGGGCGAGGCTGTGCTTGGGCTCGTTGGAGAGCCCTTGCTGGTGCGCATCGAATGGTGGTGGTGGCCGTGCCTGTGGTGGCCGGTACCGACGACGGCGAGCTCGTGAGCGGCGGCCGGAGTTCGGCCAACGGCGGGTTAGGCGATGCAGGGCGCTAGGGGAGGCGTTGGTGCGTGCTACGTGCTCCTGGTGAGGTGTGGAGCACGATGGTGTGCCCGGCTTCGAGCCACAGTGGCTCTGGCCATGACGGCGACGAGGCACGGCGGCGGCGAGCTTCGGCCGTGGTGGAAGATGGAGCTAGGGGACGAAATCAGGTGCGGGGAGTGAGGGGAAGAGAAGAGGAGCTCACGGGGAGTCGGACGAGACGCTGAGTGGGCTCGGGGACGTCCTGTCGGCGGCGAATCAAACGGCGGCGATTGCCGGCCGTGGCGATGAAGATGGCGGTGATGGCGTGGCTACAGGGCACCCGGCGTCGCATGCGTCGTGGTGGAGCTTCATGGGGTCGGGACGGAGCTCAGGGGTGTGGAGAGGGAGCGAGGGGGTGGCTGTGGCCGCGAGGGAGCTCGTCGGTGACGGCGGCTCCGTTCGGTCCAGGCGGGAGAGAGGGAGCAGAGGAGGGAGGGTCGAGGGGGGAGAGTGAGCGAAACGGTCAGCGGGATCGGGACGGCCTGCGGGAGTCGTCCACGCGGCCAGGGGCTCGTCGGCAAGCAGGAGGTGGCCGCGCGGCCGTGCGCGTGCGAGCACGCAGCTGCTTCGGGGCGAGGGGAGGAAGACGACGGAGGGCTGCAGTGGTGGGCTGGGCC
>NW_021192713.1:0-5576 GCF_002162155.2 Triticum dicoccoides | reverse complement strand
TATTAATTTGGTCTATTCGGTGTTGTGTAATGAAGATGAGCCGGCAATGGATGTATGATGACCGATGCTCTCCCCAGTTCGTTGAGGGCGTGCATACTTTTCTGCTTGCGGCTGAGGCAAACAAGCGGGCGGATGGTTTTATACCTTGTCCATGTGCTGGCTGTAAGAATGGTCACAATTACTCTATGTCAAGAACCATTCACGTCCACCTGTTTGAGTCCGGTTTCATGCCCCACTATAATGTTTGGACCAAGCACGGAGAAAGAGGGGTTATGATGGAAGACAATGAAGAAGAAGAGGACGACGACAGCTATCCTGGCCATGGGTTCCCTGAATACGATGATACAACAATGGGGGAAGAAGCTGAGCCGGTAATGCGGGAAGAAGCTGAGCCGGCAATGCGGGAAGAAGCTTAAGAAGAGGCATCAGATGAGCCCGTTGATGATCTAGGTCGGGCCATTGCCGATGCAAAGAGAAACTGCGCAAGTCATTTGGAGAAGAAGAAGTTGCAGCGCATGTTAGAGGATCACAAAAAATTGTTGTACCCGAATTGCGTAGGTGACAAGAAAAAGCTGGGCACCACACTAAATTGCTTGAATGGAAGGCAGAGAATGGTGTATCTAACAAGGGATTTGGAAAGTTGCTGGTAATGATAAAGGATATGCTTCCAAAGGACAACGAATTGCCCGAGAGTACGTACGAAGCAAAGAAGGTTGTCTGCCCTCTAGGGTTAGAGGTGCAGAAGATACATGCATGCCCTAATGATTGCATCCTCTACCGAGGTGAGTACGAGGATTTGAATGCTTGCCCGATATGTGGTGCATTGCGCTATAAGATCAGCCGCGATGAGCCTGGTGATGTCGAGGGCGAGCGCCACAGGAAGAAGATTCCTGCCAAGGTGATGTGATATTCTCCTATAATACCACGGTTGAAACGTTTGTTCCAAAACAAAGAGCATGCCAAGGTGATGCGATGGCACAGAGAAGACCGTAAGAAAGACGGAAAGTTGAGAGTACCCGCTGACGGGTCACAGTGGAGAAAAATCGAAAGAAAGTACGGGAAGGAGTTTGCAGATGACGCAAGGAGCGTATGGTTTGGTCTAAGCGCAGATGGCATTAATCCTTTTGGGGAGCAGAGCAGCAACCATAGCACCTGGCCTGTGGCTCTATGTTTGTATAACCTTCCTCCTTGGTTGTGCATGAAGCGGAAGTTCATTATGATGTCAGTGCTCATCCAAGGCCCTAAGCAACCCGGCAACGACATTGATGTGTACCTAAGGCCATTAGTTGAAGAACTCTTACAACTGTGGAATGGAACAGGTGTACGTGCGTGGGATGAGCACATGGGGGAAGAATTTGACCTAAAGGCATTGCTGTTCGTGACCATCAATGATTGGCCTGCTCTCAGTAACCTTTCAGGACAGACAAACAAGGGATACCGCGGATGCACGCACTGTTTGGATGATACCGACAGTATATATTTGAATAGTTGTAAGAAGAATCTGTACCTGGGACATCGTTGATTTCTTCCGAGCAGGCATCCCGTAAGAAAGAAAGGCAAGCATTTCAAAGGTGAGGCGGATCACCGGACGAAGCCTCGCCACCGTACTGGTGCTGATGTACATGATATGGTCAAGGATTTGAAGTTGATATTTGGAAAGGGTCCTGGCGGACAACCTGTTCCGAAGGACGCGGACGGACGCGCACCCATGTGGAAGAAGAAATCTATATTTTGGGACCTGCCATATTGGAAAGACCTAGAGGTCCGCTCCGCAATCGACGTGATGCACATGACGAAGAATCTTTGCGTGACCCTGCTTGGCTTCTTGGGCGTGTATGGGAAGACAAAAGATACACCTGAGGCACGGGAGGACTAGCAACGTATGCACGGAGAAGACGGCATACATCAGGGTCATGCAAGCTACGCTCTTACCAAAGAAGAGAAGGAAATCTTCTTTGAATGCCTGCTCAGTATTAAGGTACCGTCTGGCATCTCGTCGAATATAAAGGGAATAATAAACATGGCAGAGAAAAAGTTCCAGAACCTAAAGTCTCATGACTGCCACGTGATTATGACACAACTGCTTCCGGTTGCATTGAGGGGGCTTCTTCCGGAAAACGTTCGATTAGCCATTGTGAAGCTATGTGCATTTCTCAATGCAATCTCTCAGAAGGTAATCGATCCAGAAATCATACCAAGGTTACAGAATGATTTGGTGCAATGTCTTGTCAGTTTCGAGTTGGTTTTCCCACCATCCTTCTTCAACATCATGACGCACGTCCTAGTTCACCTATGCGAAGAGATTAACGTTTTGGGTCATGTATTTCTACACAATATGTTCCCCTTTGAGAGGTTCATGGGAGTCTTAAAGAAATATGTTCATAACCGTGCTAGGCCAGAAGGAAGCATCTCAAAGGGCGATCAAAATGAGGAGGTCATTGAGTTTTGTATTGACTTTATTCCTGACCTTAAGCCAATTGGTGTTCCTGAATCGCGGCATAAGGGCAGACTGGATGGAAAAGGCACGCTAGGAGGGGAACAAATAATATGTATGGACGGACATTCTCTCACTGAAGCACACTACACAGTTCTACAGAATTCCACCTTGGTGGCTCCGTATATGGATGAACACAAGAATTTGCTATGCTCCAAACACCCGGAGCGGTCTGATGACTGGATTACACGTAAACAAACCAGGAGTTTCACCAACTGGTTGCAGACACGTACCATGCATGGCACCTCTATTGAAGATGACCTGTACTTGCTGTCCCAGTTACCATCTTCGTATATAATGACTTTCAAAGGGTACGAGATAAATGGTAATACATTTTACACGATCTCCCAAGATAAGAAGAGCACCAACCAAAACAGTGGTGTCCGCTTTGATGCAGACACCAAGACGGGAAAGGAAACATATTATGGTTATATACAGGACATATGGGAACTTGACTATCGATGTGGTTTAAAGGTCCCTTTGTTTCGGTGCAAATGGGTCAATATGACCCGAGGCAGGGTAACGGAAGACCCGCAGTACGGAATGACAACAGTGGATCTCAACAATCTTGCGTATGCAGACGAACCATTCGTCCTAGCCAATGATGTGGCACAGGTTTTCTATGTGAAGGACATGTCTACCAAGCCAAGAAAAAGATAACATAAGGAAGCGAATGCATCGTACGATGAGCCAAAGCGGCACATAGTTCTTTCTGGGAAGAGAAACATCATGGGAGTGGATGACAAGATAGACAAGTCAGAAGATTATGAAAAGTTTGATGAAATTGCTCCATTCACAGTGAATATTGACCCGAGCATCCCGTTAAATGATGAAGATTTTCCATGGTTACGGCGCAAATGGACACACGCGAAGAAAAAGTTTCACACCCAAAGATCTGGGATGTGATCAGCTTCACTATCATCACCTTCTTCTGTGTTTCACACCCAGGAGGGAATGTCTGTAATAGTTAGGGTAGTTATGTGTTTTGGCATTTGAAACGCGAAGAAATTTTATGTGCAAACAAATTCTTTTCATGCATTTACTGATTTTTTTCCAGCTAAATGACCCTGAAATTGAAAAGCAATTCAAATGAACTCAGAAAAGGTTGAAAGTTGGCATGGTATCATAATTTCATACAAATAGCATGTGCAAGAAAGTAGAGAGGGTTACGGCAAAAACTGGATGCACTTCGTGTACAAAATGGACAATCTCTTTCGAAGTATCAGGGTTTCCGACGAAAACTGAACTGTTACAAAGGCATTTCATTTTTTAAATAACCTAAGCATTACTAAATTGAATATAATGATAAAACACACTAATATTAAACATAAGAAAAAAGAATCACTGAAATAACTTTTTTCAAAGTTAAGTTATTCACAAACTAGTGATTCACACAAATTTCAAATAATTCAAAATTTAAACTATTCAAATTTGAAATCTACCGGCACTAACAGAAAGTTTGTAATTTTATGTACCTAAAGCAAAAATATTCACAAAGAAACTCAAAATACAGCAAAAAAACAACTCAAAAATAAATAAAACAAAAAAATAAAGCAAAAAAAATACGAAAAAAAAGCCCGCCTACTGGGCCAAAGCGGCCTGCATACGACTAGCGACACAACCTTTCGTTGGGCCAGGATGCAGGCCCGCAAAGGCCCAGTAGGCCCACAAGGCGAGGAGGACAGGTAGGCCCAGTAGGCCTGATTAGGAGAGGAGCTCGAGAGAGCTACCGCACTGGGGCTTATAAACCAGTGCGGTAGCCCCTCGGCTAGCGAGGTGGGACTAAACTTCCGCACCGCACCTGCGCCAGCACACCACCTTTAGTACCGGGTCATGGCATAAACCGGCACTAAAGGGGGGGCCTTTAGTACCGGTTTGTGCCACCACCCGGTACTAAAGGGGGTCGCTTCCCGCCGAAAGGCCTGGCCAAAACAGGCCTTTAGTACCGGTTGGTGGATCCAACCGGTACTAAAGGTGCCCTCTATATATACAACTGCTACGAAAATTTCAGTTTCCCTCTGTTTTCCTTCCTCTGTTCTGTCGTCTTCATCGCCGTCGCCGCCGCCCTCGATCGTCTCCGACGTCGCCGCTCGTCTCCGTAGCCGCCCCCGTCCCCGTCGCCGCCCCCGTCCCCGTAGCCGCCTTCGTCTCCGTCGCCGCCCCGGGCCCGTCCCCGTCGTGCCGTCCCCGTCCCCGTCGCACCGTCCCCGCCATCACCGCCCCGGCTGTCGCCTCGCCGTCGCCTCTCCTCACCGTCGCCTCGCCGTCGCCGTCGCCCGCTGTGAGCCCTCCAGCCCCGAGCCCGTACACACACACACAAGCATGTTTAATTAGTTTAGATAATTAGTCTTTAATTAGTTTAGATTATTTAGATTATTATTTTGTATGTTTAATTAGTTTAGATAATTAGTGATTAATTAGTTTAGTATATATGTATGAATGCTTGTTAGAGTGTACGAACTTCTTATGGAAGCAATAAAAGCGATGGACTGTATAATAAAGGTCCATATACAAGGGGCAATATAAAGTGACATTCTTTCGCATTAAGATTTTGTGTATCCAACACTAAAAGCACATGGAAACCTCTGCTTCCCTCTACGAAGGGCCTATCTTTTACTTTATGTCTTTTACTTTATGCAAGAGTCAAGGTGATCTTCACCTTTCCCTTTTTCATTTTATCCATTGGAAAGCACTTTGTGTTACGGTGATCCTGATATATATATCCAATTGGATGTACGTTAGCATGAACTATTATTGTTGACATCACCCAAAGGTGAATACATTTGGAGGCAACATTATAAGCCCCAATCTTTCTCTATGTCAGATTAAAACTTCATAACCACAAGTATTGCATGAGTGTTAGCAATTGTAGAAGACTATATGATGGTTGAGTATGTGAAGTTTGCTAAATCAAAGCTCTGACATAGACCCTTTATGAAAATAGGATGAATTGCAATTGTTTGATGACTAAGAATGAAGTTTGCTAGTTTTCAAGAAAGTTTATGGTCTATGCTTTAACATGTGAATAGCTTGTTACTTGATTATGAAAAGTTCTATGAGATGAACTACTATTATGACATAT
>NW_021192712.1:0-1376 GCF_002162155.2 Triticum dicoccoides | reverse complement strand
GCTACAGGGTTAGGCGGGACAGGGGCCCTGGGTGGGTAGCAATGCCACCGGAGCGTCGTACCGGGCCCTCATACATGCGGGGTGGTGTTGTGGCATGTCCGAAGAGGTGGCACGCGTCTCCGGGTTGTGGCCCCCCTCACGGACGGCAATGAAACGGTGGTAGACGTTCTGCGGTAACGATGCAGCGTGAATATTATTAAATACTTGGAGCGCGATAAAATCATGAGTTTTTTACACAACGTGGGCACATGTGCTATAGGACTGATGGTAATTTTTCATAATTTTTTGTGATGGAGAAGTATCTGAACACTTCCCTCTACGCGGATTGCTCTTCGCACGTCTACGACTGTGGCCGGCGGCCTCTGGGGGGTAGCATACCATAAAATCTTGCGTAGGCGGCCTCTCACAAGTCTGGAAGTGTTGAGGCGGTTGCAAACGCCCAGCACGCGTCTCCGGTGCGTGCCCCCCCTCACGGACGGCGCCGGCGCCGGCACCTTGAGGGGGGAAACGGACCCGTCGGGTCTACACGGAGTGGATGTAGCTGTGGGTTTGGCCCGGATGTTGCTCCAAAGTGTTCCTATGGGCCGACCTAACACAGCCGGGTGGAGAGGTCCACTGGTCAAAGCCCGTCCGTGCAAAGTCAAAGGGCTAGATCCCGTGGTCAAACGCTACAGGGTTAGGCGGGACGGGGGCCCTGGGTGGGTAGCAATGCCACCGGAGCGTCGTACCGGGCCCTCATACATGCGGGGTGGTGTTGTGGCATGTCCGAAGAGGCGGCACGCGTCTCCGGGTTGTGGCCCCCCTCACGGACGGCAATGAAACGGTGGTAGACGTTCTGCGGTAACGATGCAGCGTGAATATTATTAAATACTTAGAGCGCGATAAAATCATGAGTTTTTTACACAACGTGGGCACATGTGCTATAGGACTGATGGTAATTTTTCATAATTTTTTGTGATGGAGAAGTATCTGAACACTTCCCTCTATGCGGATTGCTCTTCGCACGTCTACGACTGTGGCCGGCGGCCTCCGGGGGGTAGCATACCGTAAAATCTTGCGTAGGCGGCCTCTCACAAGTCTGGAAGTGTTGAGGCGGTTGCAAACGCCCAGCACGCGTCTCCGGGGTGTGCCCCCCCCTCACGGATGGCGCCGCCGCCGGCACCTGGAGGGGGGAAACGGACGCGTCGGGTCTACACGGAGTGGATGTAGCTGTGGATTTGGCCCGGATGTTGCTTCCCGGTGTCCCTCTGGGCCGACCCGACACAACCGGGTGGAGAGGTCCACTGGTCAAAGCCCGTACGTGCAAAGTCAAAGGGCTAGATCCCGTGGTCAAACGCTACAGGGTTAGGCGGGACGGGGGCCCTAGGGGGTAGCAA
>NW_021192711.1:0-957 GCF_002162155.2 Triticum dicoccoides | reverse complement strand
GGCAAACGGGAGTTGCATAATCTCATAGTCATAGGAACATGTATAAGTCATGAAGAAAGCAATAGCAACATACTAAACGATCGGGTGCTAAGCTAATGGAATGGGTCATGTCAATCAGATCATTCAACTAATGATGTGATCCCGTTAATCAAATAACAACTCTTTATCCATGGTTAGGAAACATAACCATCTTTGATTAACGAGCTAGTCAAGTAGAGGCATACTAGTGACACTCTGTTTGTCTATGTATTCACACATGTATTATGTTTCCGGTTAATACAATTCTAGCATGAATAATAAACTTTTATCATGATATAAGGAAATAAATAATAACTTTATTATTGCCTCTAGGGCATATTTCCTTCAGTCTCCCACTTGCACTAGAGTCAATAATCTAGATTACACAGTAATGATTCTAACACCCATGGAGCCTTGGTGCTGATCATGTTTTGCTCGTGGAAGAGGCTTAGTCAACGGGTCTGCAACATTCTGATCCGTATGTATCTTGCAAATCTCTATGTCTCCCACCTGGACTAGATCCCGGATGGAATTGAAGCGTCTCTTGATGTGCTTGGTTCTCTTGTGAAATCTGGATTCCTTTGCCAAGGCAATTGCACCAGTATTGTCACAAAAGATTTTCATTGGACCCGATGCACTAGGTATGACACCTAGATCGGATATGAACTCCTTCATCCAGACTCCTTCATTCGCTGCTTCCGAAGCAGCTATGTATTCCTCTTCACACGTAGATCCCGCCACGACGCTCTGTTTAGAACTGCACCAACTGACAGCTCCACCGTTTAATGTAAACACGTATCCGGTTTGCGATTTAGGATCATCCGGATCAGTTTCAAAGCTTGCATCAACGTAACCGTTTACGATGAGCTCTTTGTCACCTCCATATACGAGAAACATATCCTTAGTCCTTTTCAGGTACTTCAGGATGTTCTTGACCGC
>NW_021192710.1:0-893 GCF_002162155.2 Triticum dicoccoides | reverse complement strand
CCCTAAGGGCTGTATATATGGAGGAAGAGAGGGGGAATTTCGTGGCCCTTGGTGGAGGGGTCCGAAATCAACCCTATCTCTTGTTTCCCCACACATACGGACTCTAAAAATAGCCTATACTTATGTATTTCGAAATTACATGGGTCTGGCCCAATAAAAAGGTGACGCAGCACCTATAATAGCCTCGGGACGAAATTTATGAAGTGGCATCTTGTATATTTCGTCCATGGCTTCATGCACCCATTATGGTGGCTTCAAAGTCCTGAAATCATCACTTGTAACTCCGTTCTTGTTCCCCTTGCGCATGGCATCATCTCCATGCTTGTTCTTGCTCCAATGTTCATCCTTCTCCAAGCTAGGCCCTTCATTTGTAAGCAAAACAAATGTATCCAATTTAGGCAGCATCATATTCTCATGAACATTAGAATCATTACCAAGAAACGAAAGTACCTGATAATTTAATTGGCCTGCACGAGCTCTAGTAATTGGTCCCATATATGTAGCAGTAGGGGCTGTGGGTGTAACAATAGTATTGATGTCCTCATCATCCTCCCCTTCTTGAAATGAAGTCGTCCTCGACGGAAACTCATCTTCCTCACCCAAATAAGGCTTCAAATCTGCAATGTTAAAAGTGGGACTAACCCCAAAATCTGCAGGCAGCTCAAGTTTATATGCATTATCATTTATTTTCTCTAACACCTTAAAGGGACCATCAGCACGTGGCATTAGCTTTGATTTGTGCAAATCAGGAAATCTATCCTTACGCAAATGTAACCAAACAAGATCTCCAGGTGCAAACACAACATGTTTTCTACCCTTATCTCCAGCAAGTTTATATTTAGCATTCATACGCTCAATGTTTTCCTTAGTTAACTCATGCATTTTTAAAATCA
>NW_021192709.1:8785-10828 GCF_002162155.2 Triticum dicoccoides | reverse complement strand
ATGATAGGTCCATTAACTGATCACGAGGGTCAGTCGATGAAATATCAACTTTCTTCAACACACACATACAAAGGATATCCCTTTGGAACGAACTAAGTCAGGCAAGCTTTTATCTTCCAACTCTCCAAGTTGTTGTCTAGCTTAACCAACTAGCTCAGGGATATCTAACACAGATTCTTGGAGAAAGGGTGGTTCACAAGAAACCAACTTGATCACGAGCTCAACATAACAGTCAGGAAACAACCCGGTAACACTTCCAAGAAGATATTTGGAAAGTCATGAACCACCGGTATGTTACTAAGCTTGAGGACAATCTTGCTTTCCAGGGCAAGACGATATGATCAAATAAGCAAGGAGTGGCACTATCCTAACTCACTGATCGGAGAGTGCACCAGAAATAAGGACTAGGTAGCACAATCAACCTTAGGGTGACGATTCAATAATCAACACGCTAAGAATTAGGTTATCGTCCATTTAACTACCAAGCAATGGAGTTGCTAGCAGTATTGATTTCACACACCACGACTCACTTGTCGGCATTCTGATTACAATAACACAGGAACCGAGGAATGAACGATGATGGCAAGAAGTATCACTGTACCAAGAGTTCATAGGATGGTGTGCAATTCCTATAACAATCCCGATATAAAGATGGTAATACTCCAAGGTAGAGCAGAACAAAAGTTGGATTAGCAATTTGATCTGCGAAGCACAACTTATTTGACCCAACCCTGGATATGGGTCAGGTTCTGGAGTTTGTTTCTCCTAGTCATTCTGGAATAGAATGGCTCGATGGACCACAAGAGTAATAGGCATCGATGAATGAACGCACGCATACTCTTGACTATCAATTGATAGACGAAGATCAGAAGACAACTAAGAGGGACAACTCAAAGATCATATAATTTTCTGAGTTATGGATGCATAGATTAGTATGTCGAACCAAGTTCAACATATTTCTTCCGGATAACCCATGCAGAAAGGTTGAGATGGCAGAGCCACAATATAGCATGGAGAACTCATCGAGAGCACTCTTGTTGTGATCTTTTGGTTCAAATAACTTCTGCCATAAGTGGTTCATAGTATTTGGAAGAAGGAAAATACCATGGACCTCGAGGACTAATGCAAAGGTTACTAATACCCTAAAGGAACTAGCAAACACTATCAACATGAAGTAAGTAGAGTGAATCTCGGGTTCAAAAGCCAGGGATAGAATGCCTACTAACTAAATGGCATCACGGAATGCTTTCGAGAATAAAGGCCAGAAGCATCACACTAGGGCACAAATCATGACTAGACCACTAGATGATCCCCTGAGACACCTAGGGTCATAATAATAACTCCAACATAAATGTCAAGGCAATAGAATACCTCAACTCAACAATTAGTGTGATTGAGCTGGCATAAAGGAACATCAAAACCAGAGGGAAAGGATTTTGCAAATGCATCAGACTATTTAGAAACCTGGGATGACTCGGACAGCATAACGGCTGTAAATGCTCAGAAAAGATTTGAGACATTCACAAAAAATGGTGGCATAACCACTCGGAAGTACAATATCAAGGTTTCGAGATCAACAGTTAACATACAGAAGTCGTAGGAACTGAACTCAAGCTTAAATCCAACAATCTTATAAGTCTACGGATTAGTAACACGTGATCCTGATAGAAAGAAGAGATAGCCTAGTTCTTAATCCCCGTAGGAAAGATAAGATGACTCAGATCAGAAGGGCATAAGGTATAAGGAGTAAAAAGAGCCTTACATTCCATCCCACAATCAATTCCCTTATATAACTAAAGAATTTCTAGACTCAACTTCGACCAGTTTGGCTTGGTAATCCTACAGGCCGTCAAGCTCTGATACCAACGCTGTCAGGACCCCGATCCTAAATCACACCGATCTAGCATGTAACACATCATATCACTTTGCGGCCTCACGCACGGTATTCCCACGGGTGCCACCTTACCTGGCCCGGGACCGTTTGCGTCTTTTGGCTCACGTATATGATAGTGCCGCTAGCATCCATATGTCAAAGGACCCGGG
>NW_021192709.1:0-1251 GCF_002162155.2 Triticum dicoccoides | reverse complement strand
AGGATAGCCCACACCCAAATCAAAGGTTGGACAAGATGATAGGTCCATTAACTGATCACGAGGGTCAGTCGATGAAATATCAACTTTCTTCAACACACACATACAAAGGATATCCCTTTGGAACGAACTAAGTCAGGCAAGCTTTTATCTTCCAACTCTCCAAGTTGTTGTCTAGCTTAACCAACTAGCTCAGGGATATCTAACACAGATTCTTGGAGAAAGGGTGGTTCACAAGAAACCAACTTGATCACGAGCTCAACATAACAGTCAGGAAACAACCCGGTAACACTTCCAAGAAGATATTTGGAAAGTCATGAACCACCGGTATGTTACTAAGCTTGAGGACAATCTTGCTTTCCAGGGCAAGACGATATGATCAAATAAGCAAGGAGTGGCACTATCCTAACTCACTGATCGAAGAGTGCTCCAGAAATAAGGACTAGGTAGCACAATCAACCTTAGGGTGACGATTCAATAATCAACACGCTAAGAATGAGGTTATCGTCCATTTAACTACCAAGCAATGGAGTTGCTAGCAGTATTGATTTCACACACCACGACTCACTTGTCGGCATTCTGATTACAATAACACAGGAACCGAGGAATGAACGATGATGGCAAGAAGTATCACTGTACCAAGAGTTCATAGGATGGTGTGCAATTCCTATAACAATCCCGATATAAAGATGGTAATACTCCAAGGTAGAGCAGAACAAAAGTTGGATTAGCAATTTGATCTGCGAAGCACAACTTCTTTGACCCAACCCTGGATATGGGTCAGGTTCTGGAGTTTGTTTCTCCTAGTCATTCTGGAATAGAATGGCTCGATGGACCACAAGAGTAATAGGCATCGATGAATGAACGCACGCATACTCTTGACTATCAATTGATAGACGAAGATCAGAAGACAACTAAGAGGGACAACTCAAAGATCATATAATTTTCTGAGTTATGGATGCATAGATTAGTATGTCGAACCAAGTTCAACATATTTCTTCCGGATAACCCATGCAGAAAGGTTGAGATGGCAGAGCCACAATATAGCATGGAGAACTCATCGAGAGCACTCTTGTTGTGATCTTTTGGTTCAAATAACTTCTGCCATAAGTGGTTCATAGTATTTGGAAGAAGGAAAATACCATGGACCTCGAGGACTAATGCAAAGGTTACTAATACCCTAAAGGAACTAGCAAACACTATCAACATGAAGTAAGTAGAGTGAATCTCGGGTTCAAAAGCCAGGGATAGAAT
>NW_021192708.1:0-1090 GCF_002162155.2 Triticum dicoccoides | reverse complement strand
GTCGGGTAGCCACGCTCCGTTTAGGCCCAAAATTTTTTGAAAACGCATTTCTTGAAAAAATTTCTGGCTATCCTATTTTTAGGTGTTTCTGAGTGTTTTGAGACAGGTGCCATTATAGGAAGTTTTTTTTGACCCGTTTCCAATTTTTGGGTCCGGGCAGTCGAAAAAAGAAATTTGGTCGAAAAAAAAAAATTCGTGCCCATCCTGTCAGTTTGACCTAGGAAGAGTTTTGAGACACTCGCCATTATAGTGATTTTTCGCAAAAAAAAAGCAGCGCAAAAAAAATAGCGCAAAAAAAAAGAGCGAAAAAAATAATTTCAGAGTGTGCTTTTCCCTTGTTTACGTGCCGCGCCGTGATTTTGTTGGTGTTCTAGGCTCGCGTCTCTAGCACAGTCTAGCCTAGGACCAGCACAGTACCGTCGTTGAGCGTTTATTCAACTTTGCATCTCTGAATTGATTATTGCTGACCCTTTTTGCTACCATACTATAAGCCTTCCCAGCTCCACATACATCTACATCGTGTGTTTGACTCTCCCTGGTAATCGCTCTATCCAAGCTTTGAGAGTTTTTGACTACAACGGTTCCCGATCACCGCCTGCTGCTGGGTAAGAACTGGTAAGAATTTGAGATTTGCTTGACGGATTTGTGATACACCACCACCATGATAGAGGCGGAGGTGTCCCGTCTTTCGATGAGATGATGGATTTCGCTTTGGTGGAAGTCGACTTTGACGATCCGACTACGAATGTGCGAGGACGTCGCGCCTTAGCAATCGCTAAACCAACTCCGAGAGGTTATTGACCACGCCGGAGCACGATCAACCTGACCACGAGGGTCTGTTTCCTGCGAGCAAACGAAGAACAAGCAAGAAACTGAGATTGCAATCTGGATATTGCGAATATAAGATGAAAGCTTTATTGATCAAGGTGGGGTTCTGTGACGCCTTTGTCTGGTCGTTGAACACAAACGAAGTACGCGAAGTTGCAGCTATGGCGAACTTTTAATCTAAACAAAACCCAAAGTCTAAACAATGCCCTAAGGGCTGTATATATGGAGGAAGAGGGGGGAATTTCGTGGCCCTTGGTGGAGG
>NW_021192707.1:0-1075 GCF_002162155.2 Triticum dicoccoides | reverse complement strand
GGGGGGGAAGACGACAGAGGAGGGGGGCCAGGCGGGCTGGGCCGCCTCCTGGCTGGGCCGGCCTGCTGCTGCTGGGCTGCGCAGGGGAGGGGAGGCCCAGGTAAGCCCCTCCTTCTTTTATTTTTGTTTTCTAATTTTTCTGACATTTGTTTTGATTTAATAAATATATTAAATCATTTAATTTCCTTATGCCAATTTTTGCAGGAGCTAGATATATTATTCCAGAGCTCTTTTATAATTGGCATAATTTTTGGACCATATTTCATATATATAGAAATATATTTCCAATGCAAATATTTATCGAATTAATCCAAATGGCCAAAATAAATGTCCATGAGCTCCTACAAATATTGTTTTGATTTTTATCTCTGTCCAATATTTTTAGAGGGCATCATGAGCATTTTCTTGGACCCTTTTGGAGAAATTTTTTATTTAGGTCATTTTCAAAAATGATTCTGAGGGTTCCACCAATCCTCATTTCAAATTTAAATGAAATTTAAATATGATGCACAACTGACTGGCTAGTCTAGGTCATACCAGACTAGGGATGTGACAACTCGCCCCCACTTGAAAAAATCTCGTCCCGAGATTCAGGGGTCGGCGGAAAGAAAGCGGGGTACTCCAGTCGAAGACGATCTTCTCGCTCCCAGGTAGCTTCTCTCTCGGAATGATGAGACCACTGAACTTTGAGAAACTTGATGTTCTGACGTCGAGTGACACGCTCTGCTTGATCAAGAATGCGAACCGGGTACTCTCGGTATGTGAGGTTATCTTGGAGATCAAGCGTTTCATGGTCCACTCCGCGGATGGGATCCGAGAAGCAACGCCTGAGTTGAGAGACGTGGAAGACATCATGAACTCGAGAAAGATGCGGGGGTAGTTCCAACTGGTAGGCAACCTCTCCTCGTTTAGCGAGAATGCGAAAGGGACCAATGTAACGAGGAGCCAACTTGCCCTTGATACCGAAACGATGGGTACCCTTCAAAGGAGTAACCCGAAGGTAAGCTTGGTCGCCAATTTCATATGTCACATCCTTATGATGACGATCGTACTGACTTTTCTGACGAGACTGGGC
>NW_021192706.1:0-843 GCF_002162155.2 Triticum dicoccoides | reverse complement strand
GCTACAGGGTTAGGCGGGACAGGGGCCCTGGGTGGGTAGCAATGCCACCGGAGCGTCGTACCGGGCCCTCATACATGCGGGGTGGTGTTGTGGCATGTCCGAAGAGGTGGCACGCGTCTCCGGGTTGTGGCCCCCCTCACGGACGGCAATGAAACGGTGGTAGACGTTCTGCGGTAACGATGCAGCGTGAATATTATTAAATACTTGGAGCGCGATAAAATCATGAGTTTTCTACACAACGTGGGCACATGTGCTATAGGACTGATGGTAATTTTTCATAATTTTTTGTGATGGAGAAGTATCTGAACACTTCCCTCTACGCGGATTGCTCTTCGCACGTCTACGACTGTGGCCGGCGGCCTTCGGGGGGTAGCATACCGTAAAATCTTGCGTAGGCGGCCTCTCACAAGTCTGGAAGTGTTGAGGCGGTTGCAAACGCCCAGCACGCGTCTCCGGTGCGTGCCCCCCCTCACGGACGGCGCCGCCGCCGGCACCTGGAGGAGGGAAACGGACGCGTCGGGTCTACACGGAGTGGATGTAGTTGTGGGCCTGGCCCGGATGTTGCTCCCCGGTGTCCCTCTGGGCCGACCCGACACAACCAGGTGGAGAGGTCCACTGGTCAAAGCCCGTCCGTGCAAAGTCAAAGGGCTAGATCCCGTGGTCAAACGCTACAGGGTTAGGCGGGACGGGGGCCCTGGGGGGGTAGCAATGCCATCGGAGCGTCGTACCGGGCCCTCATACATGCGGGGTGGTGTTGTGGCATGTCCGAAGAGGCGGCACGCGTCTCCGGTGCGTGGCCCCCCTCACGAACGGCGCCGCCGCCGGCACCCAGAGGGGGGAAAC
>NW_021192705.1:0-1677 GCF_002162155.2 Triticum dicoccoides | reverse complement strand
ACAAATCAATTAAATGGCATTTGAATAATCACATATGGAGTTTGAATTTGAATTTTACATTCAAACCAACTTCATTTAATCTGTTGCTAGTTGCATTAGCTCAAAACACATTCATTTTGCCATGTCATGATCATGCATCATATTGTGCATTGCATTGATTGTGTTCCCTTCTGTGTTGCCGGTATTTGTCCCCTCTCGATAGACGTGATACCGATGATGTGATCGTTGACACTGATGAAGACTCAATGTTATCTTCAGAAGTGCCAGGCAAGCAAAAACCCCCTTGTTCATTCCGATACAATCCCACTCTCTCGCTCCTGCTCTCTTTTACTGCATTAGGACAACAACGATTCATCTGTTACTTGCTGCGGTAGCTGAACCCCTTTATCCTTTGCATGACCTGTCATTCCACAGTAAATAGATGAAACCCACTAGTATGAGTAGGAGTTGTTTGAGCCCTGTTGTGCCTACTCATTCATGTTTGTTTGTCATGCCTGCTACTGCTTAGAGTTGAGTCAGGTCTGATTCATCGAGGATGAATCAGAGGTGTGTGAGCATGTCCTACTGTGTGTGAGCTAAGTGTGTGAACACGATTTGGTAAAGGTAGCGGTGAGAGGCCATGTAGGAGTACATGGTGGGTTGTCTCATTGCAGCCGTCCTCAGGAACTGAGTTCTGTGTTTGTGATCCATGATTCAGCTACTACCACGCATTGGGCCCGAAACCAATGGACCCTCTCGGCTTCTTAATCACCCTTGTCCTCTGTCCAGGAGTTGCAAGTAGTTTCTGGTGTTTGTAGTATGCTGGAGGCCGTGCGCAGCGCTGACCGTAGGGGTGGGCTGTGATGCGGTAGGCACGTGGCCGGGTATACCGGGCGCCCATTTGGTGTCACGGAACCCTGTTCACATCGTTTGGGGCTGTGAGCGAAACTCCGGCCGGATCTCCTCATGGATGGAACCCGAATAGGCGATAAACCTGGACTAGAGACTTAGGTGTTTAGGTAGGCCGTGGCCGACACCCACGTTGGGCTTCCGCTTGAAGGTTGCCGAGTACATGTCGTGTAAACGGCGGTAAGTGGTGAGAGCGTGTGTGAAGAAGTACACCCCTGCAGGGTTAACATCATCTATTCGAATAGCCGTGTCCTCGGAAAAGGACTTCTGGGTTGCTTATATCAGTTCATAGACAAGTGAAAGTGGATACTCTAAAATACGCAAGATAAGCGTGAGTGCTATGGATGGCGTTCTCGTAGGGAGACGGGAGCGGATCCATAGTGGTGTATTGATATGGTGAATATGTGGACTCGTGTGCGCCACCTCAAAAGAGTTACTTGCAGTCGTAGTTCAGGATAGCCACCGAGTCAAAGCTGGCTTGCTGCAGTTAAACCCCACCATTCCCCTTTGTTGATAATGATGCATATGTAGTTAGCTCTGATGTAAGTCTTGCTGGGTACATTTGTACTCACGTTTGCCTATTTTATGTTTTTGCAGAGAGACTTCGGTCTCGCTAGTAGTTTCACGTGGACTTCGACGTTTAGCTTGATACCTCAGCTACGATCTTGTGCCCTCGGCAGGATTTGGTAGATAGTCAGGCTTCTCAGCCTTTTTCATTTATAGATGTCTGTACTCAGACATGATAGCTTCCGCTTGTGCTTTGACTTGTATGCTCTGATTGTTGGGTCA
>NW_021192704.1:0-1423 GCF_002162155.2 Triticum dicoccoides | reverse complement strand
CCCCCCCACTTTACTAGAGCGGGGGCGTTTGAGTGTTTTTCTTACGTTTTGCTACTTGCCATCTTTATATTTTTCATCTGACAAAAGCTGATTTAGATCTGGTTATTTTCAATATTATTATTTTGGTTTTTAGATTCCATGTATCGTACTACCGGAAGAATGTACTGCTCGTCTGTTTGCCGTCGTCCATACCTGATATGAATTAAGGATGTTATCGCATTTCAAATATTTTATCATTTTTGATGCATCATTTAAAAAATCTTTTCGCACTCATACCTCTTCCCAATCACGCCCATCAAAAAAGTTGAGGGGAATAAGGTATTTCAGTAACATGCTACATTCTGAGTACTAAAACAAATAAAGATAGCCTTGTCTGCAACGAAAACAAACCATATGTAAAGTGAAACAAACAAACCTACAAACTGATTGAAAACTTCAACTCATAGTCTAATAAAAATGTTTGGCTTATTTCCGATTATTTTTAGTCAAAAAAGTTCATGAAAAAAATCATTTGTTGGTATTGAAGGGGACTAAATTTTGTAGTGCATGCAAGGCGAATTTTTTGGTGGCACATTTGGGAAAAGCGAGTCAGGTCACGGACAATGATTTGTTGATGGATTTTAAGGGGAAAATAAATCAATGGGGAGAAACATTAATGGCAAACACCATCTCAATAGAGAACATTGATGTCAAAAGGAAAAGTGCCGAACAGCCCAAAATTGACAAGAACGGGCACTTCTGTGCTATTTTTGTGTGATTCTAAAATGCGAGCTCCAAGGTAGTGCCACAACGACGCCACAACGAAGGATGGTTTTTACACTATCTACCCTAACAAGGACATCTTCTAGCAAATGGTCTAGGCCTAACACTTGGGACATGGAGTCCTCAAAACAAGCGCTGGTGATGGTGGCCATGGCTAGGCTGGGTGGTGGTGGAAGCGTAGGCTCAAGGAAGAAGAAGGAACGGGTGTGTGGAGAAATGAATCTGCCTCACATACGTCTGCTGCAGTAGTCAATATGACGGGTCCAAAAAATCACTCCGGAACGGCTGGTGGCTGCCTCACCGAGAGATTGAAAAAAAAAGCCGTGCTGAATTAATCCGCGCTAGGCCGTGTGGCAGTTTGCGCTCTAGCAAGCATAGCATAGGGCTGCAGCCTGCGAGCGGACAAGTGGAGGCAAAAGCTCCATCATTTCGCGCTGCGTCGAGCAGGTTGTCCGCTATTGCTGGAAAAGTTGACCCATGGCTTTCATGTTACTGATGTAAAAAGCAGGGTGCATGGGCGAAGTGCTTCTTTAAAACCAACGGAGACTAAACCAACGTCCAGACGTGATGCCGTCCCACCCAACGGACACTGCGGTAAGCCGTCCATGCACTGTCGGCATGCATGGGCTGTGCTGCCACGCCGGTGCGCCCGCGTGCCACC